>NC_140954.1:30251411-30538911 GCF_014529385.1 Adiantum capillus-veneris | reverse complement strand
AGATTTCTTGAATGGTCAAATTGGTTACAAACTGGCCGGCCGGTCATAAGTGGCCGAAGCTCATAAAGAGCACTTGAATAATACATGAAATATATTTCCGTATGCATAGGCCTATCTCGGTCAAGCCTTTTCCACCTATCACAGCTGTAGTAAATAATAAAATATCAATTCCATAACAGAGAGAGAGAGAGAGAGAGAGAGAGAGAGAGAGAGAGAGACAGAGAGAGAGAGAGAGAGAGAGAGAGAGAGAGATTTCCCTCCTTGACCTCGTCTTGAGTTTCTCGCCTTTGATTTCTTTGGTAGCTTGTTTAATATCAACCTCGCTTGGAATATCATCTTGCCTCAGATTGCTCAAGCTTCGAGAGCTTCTTGCCCCTTCGACCAAAGTTCAAGGCTCCTTCTTCTTTGCTCGCTTGTTTGCCTCGACAAGCCTCCTTTGCTTGCCTTATGCTTTTCTTGCTTCGGCTTGCTCAATCCTCGACCTCGATCTTCCTTTCTCGACCAAGCTCGTCCTCTGCTTCTTCTACTTCGACCGAGTTCTCCTTCTCAAGCTTGCTTTTGCTTACTTTAAATTTCCTGCCTTAGTTGCTTCGGAAAATCTTCAATCTCCTTCCCTATTTTTCTTGCCCTTCTCCTTGCTCAATGCCCTTCTCTATCTCCTTTTCTTCTCAAGGGCCGAGAGAGAGAAAGAACACAATCCTTCCTTGTCTTGCCCGAGAACGGGCGGGAGGGAGGGAGGGAGAGAGAGAGAGAGAGAGAGAGAGAGAGAAAGAGCTTTGCTTGTCGAGGGTGAAGTGCGAGCTTCTTCCCCTTTCTCACCCTTTGACTCCTTGCTTCTCCTTATACCTTGCCCTTGGTTACCTCCTCGTTTGTTAAAAATAGCCTTCCCTCAGTAGTGCCGGCGCCACTGACGTGGCATGGGAATGACCACTATGACATGGCAGTCGACGATTTCGGCAGCTCAGATCATAACCACGCTGGAGTCGGAAGGGAGCACCATGGCCTGTTCTTCGTCATGGCCTGTTTGTTAAAAATAGCCTTCCCTCAGTAGTGCCGACGCCACTGACGTGGCACGCGAACGACGATTTCAGTAGCTCAGATCACGACCCCACTGGTGCTGGAAGGGAGCGCCATGGCATGTTCTTCGCTTTCCTTCTCTACGGCGACCTCAGTCGATGCTCGACCCGTCCACCACGATGGGATTCTTCCACTGCGTAGCTCGTCCTCGCTGCCTGTCCACGCCTGCTCACGATTTTCTTTTTCTTTTTTTTCTTCACACTCACTTATTTATTACGTGGGCGGCCTCCCCATAGTGGGCAGCCTTGTATTTAGGCTTATGGGCGGCCTAGCAATTCCACAAGGGCATCACATTTGGCATACATATTGGCACTGCCTTGTTGGGTATATCCCGCAGCCAATGCATTTCAAGAGATCACATTCCGAACATGAAGCTCTTCAAGCACTTTTTATACTTTATGAGAAGTACACCAAGTTTGCGTATATGTAAACTGTCGTAGTGACGCTGGTGGCGGTATACCCTGCTTAGCAATGCACTGCAGGAGATAACATTTTGGACAGATTCTCCTTGAGCACTTATTTTTTTGCATTCCAAAACCCTAGCTGCAGCTCATTGACCGAGCGGATCGGAGTGGTATGGAACGGGCCCTCGGTGAATCTTTATCGGCCAATATCTTGGTAACCAAAACTCCTATCATTGATCTGAAAAGACCGACGCGCTCCACAAAGTGAGCACTTGAGGCCCGTGCATTCATTTCATCTCTGTCACTTCAGCTGTAGTTGCCCAATCCAGTACGGATCTGCAATCGACTTGAACTTTAAACTGCCATAACTTCTTCGTCGTAGCTCCAATCAACGAGCTGTAAAGATAGGCTGGTAGAGCCTCGGTAGAGCACTTCAAGCACCGCTATTTTAGATCATAGCCTCCCATTTGTGCTCACTTCAATCATAATCATTTTTGGCATCATTAAAGCATATGTTGGCTCTTTTAAGCCGCATCTGGCATACATTAATCATTAAACTTGTCATGTTAACAAGCCCTGATCACTGACCATTAAATGTGTAGGCTTCAAATAATCTTAGCTTGCATTTCTCTGCTCTTTTTCTCTTCATGGCAGCGGAGCTGCACGACATCCATCTCCTCTGAACCTGCACAGCCTCCGGTCTGTGCGAATTGCACTTCAATCTGCATCTGCTATAGGTACTATAAGCTCTTTCCATCATCAGACTCACATAACTGGTAAACATATGAAAAAAAAAAGAGATAATGCTTATACCCTATCATCAATGTTCTAGCTTAATCATTAGTAGCTGTCCATCAAAAATCTATGAACAGTATCTACCGTATCTTCAAAGCATTCAATCATGGATAACTTGTTTAGTGAACCCTGCCAGACTCAAGTGCTCCAGTTAATGATGCACACGGCTTGACCATTAAGCTCTCTTTAAGGAACCCTGTCAAGCTCAAGTATGCCTTACTCTATCTACACATGGATTGGTCGTCAAGTCCTTTACCTCAAGTTCTAGTAGCGAAACCAACTCAAAAGATGTAAAGATACTTCAGCAATTGTCCAAAGAAGTCAGCTGGAAGCTAGCCATGTAATCTTATTGAATGTATAACCAAAACTCTCCTGACTCAGCATAAATGTAAAAAACAAAACTTTGTACCATGAAACCTGCTACAACAGATAACTCGTACTCTTCAAATCTGGAACTTGCACTTCAATAGCCCCCGGGATCAAACAGGAACCCAATCATTTGTCCCTTTGTGAGCATTCCTTTAAAAATTTTGTACCATCCTCCGGGATCATAGGGAAAATACAATAATTTTCAATCATTACAGCATAAACATAAATTAGCCCACAGATCTCCATGCAAACTGCCTGGATCATATGGCATATAAGTCAATTGCCCAGGACCATGCATATACCTATCACCTCCTGGATCAAAAGCTAGCTCAAACTCTCCTACATCATAGGGTAATATCAAATCCCATATAGCATCAGGTAGCCCTAGATACTGCCATATTCCTTGTGCAACTGGTTTATCCAATTGTTGATCATCAATCACACAGGTAAAAGCATTGGCAGTGCACCTTCACTCTCACTAGTATTGGAATCCAATCTGGATACATTAAGTCTCTGGCAAAACTCTCTTCATTAGGCTCAAAAGATGCATCTGAAAACAATTCTCTATCTTGTAGATGCTCAAAATCAAGTAGAGCCTCATCTAGCAACTGCATAAGTTCATCATCACCTGCATCTGAACAAACTTGCTCATGTATGAATTTGGTTTGATTGGCATCCTTAGCATCTGTGTTTGAGAACCCTTCCAAAGCTTCGTCCAATAAGCACATAAAGTCCAGGTCCACCGCTTCAGAAGTTTCCTCCATCTTGCAGATCTCAAGTTGCTGTAAACTAAGATTTTCACATAGGACATGCATATTAAATACATTTTTTGTAGACTGCTCCTCAAGTCTTTTACCCTCATCCAAATATCTTTGCACTTCTACAGCACAAAGTTCAGCATGCACATTGAAAATTTCATCTACTACCCTGTCTGTATCATCGGCACAATGAAACCAATCATATTCATCAACAAGAGATTGCACTTCACTATGCACCCCCTCTGAATCAGCATCATCAAGTTTGTGATCATTTTGCCATAGTGCAAGCCTTGTGTCATAAATTCTCGATAGAGAAGAGGTTTGCTCCCCTTCTAAATCATCAGCAAACTGAGGATCAGCCTGCCAGATCGGTAGCTCTAGGTCATAGAAACTTGTCAAAGAAGGAGTCTGCACCCCCTCTGATTCATCATCATCACATTCAAGACCAATTTTCCAATTTGGTAGCTGTGCTTCACAAAAGCTTGTCAATGAAGGAGTCTTCACCCCCTCTGAATCAAGCATATACTCTTGCTTAGCCAAGTCCTCAAAATGTGGTACATCCAAATTCGATAAATCTAGTATACCAAAATCCATGGTCCTGTTGATCTCAACAGTAGCCCTGCTTTGACCTATGACATCTGTATCATTAATTGACTCTTTGGCAAAACCTGTACCACTATCTTCAATCACCTCTATGGTAGAATCTGTACCATAAAACTTTTGCTCTACTTCTGAGTCAGTAGCAAAAGTATCAGCTGAAACCGAATCTTGATGCATGTCTTCTTGAATATGGTTACACTCATTCACTTGCACAATTTCTTCCTGAGATTTAGCCACTTCGATGTTTTGATCCCCTGATTTCTTTTCCTCTTGTACTACAGGTATATGTTCTTTGCAAAATTTCACCCTGTGCGGTTTGAGGCTGTAGAGACTCACCCTCAAAGACTTCTACTTCATGCAAGGCATCTGCAAACCCCAACTTTTCATACACATGTTTGACTATGTCTTCATTATTAGCCTGTAAGAAGTTAGCATCCTACACAATAAACTCATCAATCACAACTTCTAACTTTGATCGTACTTGTCCTCGAATATCTGTGTAGTTTGGTAGACTTAAATTGTGTTCTTGATAGCTTTCATATTGCTCATAACTTACTTGCGCAATAGCTTCTTTGAAATACTCCCAGTTGCCGCTACAGACTCTGGTAACCTCTTGAATCTGCTCCTTCACATATGAACTCACTAACTGCTTAAAACATTTGATCATCAACTCCTCTGGTATCCCTCTTACCTTGGTTTCCAGCTCATAGCACTCAAGGTAGCCCTCTAGATCGTATCCATCAAAAACTTGCCTCTCGTCATATAGTGCATCCAAAGCTTCATTTTCTTCTTTAAGGTCTCCAATTCAAGCAGAGATCCTTGAACCAATTGAAGGATCTTGGAAAAATCTTGAACTGTTGACTTATCATCAAAACCGTTTGCACTTAGCTCAACAATCATCTTCATCATCTGCTCTAAATTCTCCATCTTTACCTCCCACCCCGGCTCGTTTCGCGTCGAGTTCACCAAAGATGTCGGGGAATATGTGTTCGCTACGTGAGCCGGGAGGCGCTGGGCCTCTGGCTGTGGGAGGCGTCAAGAGAACAAGAACAATAGGTGAATAAGGCTCTGTCAATCACTGTAACCCTCAATTAATCAATTTCAGCTCTGAGTACATTCTGCTGGCAATAGCCAAGTCGGCTGTTAACAGCACCGACACTTAGTTTCATTGAAACCAAGGAGTTTAGGCTCCCATTACAGTTACCTGGGCCGTTAACAGCTTTGTGATTTAACAAAAAGGATCAATTAAGTTTACGATGTTATCGATGATGAAAATTTTCCTCCATGTCGTATTTCCATGCTTCGGATGTCGTTGAACTTTATATATTTACATTGCTTTCTATTACTGAGCTCAAGAGATCTTTCCTTTCTTCAAAGAGGATGATAGAGAGAGAGAGAGAGAGAGAGAGAGAGAGAGAGAGAGAGAGAGAGAGAGAGAGATTTCCCTCCTTGACCTCGTCTCGAGTTTCTCGCCTTTGATTTCTTTGGTAGCTTGTTTAATATCAACCTTGCTTGGAATATCCTCTTACCTCGGATTGCTCAAGCTTTGAGAGCTTCTTGCCCCTTCAACCAAAGTTCAAGGTTCCTTCTTCTTTGCTCGCTTGTTTGCCTCGACAAGCCTCCTTTGCTTGCCTTATTCTTTTCTTGCTTCGACTTGCTCAAGCCTCGACCTCGATCTTCCTTTCTCGACCAAGCTCGTCCTGTGCTTCTCCTACTTCGACCGAGTTCTCCTTCTCAACCTTGCTTTTTCTTACTTTAAGTTTCCTACCTTAGTTGCTTCGGAAAAACTTCAATCTCCTTCCCTATTTTTCTTGCCCTTCTCCTTGCTTGATGCCCTTCTCCATGCTCGATGCCCTTCTCCATCTCCCTTTTCTTCTCAAGGGCCGAGAGAGAGAAAGAACACAAGCCTTCCTTGTCTTGCCCAAGAACAGGAGAGAGAGAGAGAGAGAGAGAGAGAGAGAAAGAGCTTTTCTTGTCGAGGATGAGCCACGAGCTTCTTCCCCTTTCTCTCCCTCCGACTCCTTGCTCCTCCTTATACCTTGCCCTTGGTTACCTCCTCGTTTGTTAAAAATAGCCTTCCCTCAGTAGTGCCAGTGCCACTGACGTGGCACGAGAACGACCGCTATGATGTGGCAGTCGACGATTGCGGTAGCTCAGATGACGACCGCGCTGGTGCCGGAAGGGAGCGCCATGGCCTACTCTTCGCTTTCCTTCTCTACGGCGACCTCTGTCGATGCGCGACCCAGACACCACGATGGGATTCTTCCCCTGTGCAGCTCCTTCGCTGCCTATCCACGCCTACTCACGCTTTTCTTTTCTTTTTTCACACTCACTTATTTATTAAGTGGGCGGCCTCCCCATAGTGGGCGGCCTTTTATTTCGGCTTATGGGCGGCCTAGCAATTCGATAAGGGCATCACATTTGGCATACATATTGGCACTGCCTTGTTGGTTATATCCCGTAGTCAATGCATTCCAAGAGATCACATTCCGAACATGAAGCTCTTCAAGCACTTTTTATACTTTATGAGAAGTACACCAAGTTTGGCGTACATGTAAACTGTCGTAGTGACGCTGGTGGCAGTATACCCTGCTTATCAATGCACTGCAGGAGATAACATTTTGGAAAGATTCTCCTTGAGCAACTTACTCTTTTGCATTCCAAAACCCTGGTTGCAGCTTATTGACCGAGCGGACCGGAGTGGTACGGAACTGGCCCCCGGTGAATTTTTATCGGCCAATATCTTGGTAACCAAAACTCCAATCACTGATCTGAAAAGACCGACGCGATCCACAAAGTGAGCACTTCAGGCCCGTGCATTCATTTCATCTCTGTCACTTCAGCTGCAGTTGTCTGCAATCGACTTGAACTTTAAACTGCCATAACTTCTTCAGCGTAGCTCCAATCAAGGAGTCGTAAAGACAGGCCGGTAGACCACTTCAAGCACTGCAGTTTTAGATCATAATCTCCCATTTGTTCTTACTTCAAGCATAATCATTTTTGGCATCATTAAGGCATCTGTTGGCCCTTTTAAGCCGCATGTGGCATACATTAATCATTAAACTTGGCCTGTTAACAAGCCCTGATCATTGACCATTAAATGTGTAGGCTTCAAATAATCTTAGCTTGCATTTCTCTACTCTTTTTCTCTTCATGGCAGCGGAGCTGCACGATAGCGTGTGCTGAAGCTGCTGGCGACTAAGCCCGGGAGGATGCAACCTGCTTTGATACCAATTGTTGGAATTAATTAGGGTTGCAAGAAAACACACACAACTTGGAGAAGATGAAGGAATCACTACAAGAGGTTATTCATATTAGCGACGCTCACACAGCGACGCTCAAAAAAAAATTCCCGGCGTCGCTATGAGTGTCGCAAATTTACAAGTAAATTTGCGACGCTCATAGCGACGCCGGCTGGGCTAAAAAAATAACAGAGAGAGCCCAAAAACTCAGATCTCAGATCTGAGTTTTTCGGCGCCCTCAAGCAAGGAGCAGGTAACGCTCTCCCTCTCTCTCTCTCTCTTTCTTCTCCACACACACACACACACACACACACACACACACACACACACACACACACACACACACGAGGAGAGGAAGGAGAGCCAGGTATGCTCCTTCCCTCTCCTCACTCTCATGTTCCCTTCCCCTCTTTCTCTCTCCCTCTCTCTCTCTCTCTCACACACACACACACACACACATAGTGTTTTTGAGAGAGAGAGAGAGAGAGAGAGAGAGAGAGAGAGAGAGAGAGAGAGAGAGAGAAAGAGTACAAACATAAACAAAAACGCACACACACATACATAAACAAAGAATGCACACACACATTGAGAGAGGAAAAGAGAGAGAGAGAGCATGCATAAACAAAAAACGCACACATTGAGAGAGGAAAAGAGAGAGAGAACATGCATAAACAAAAAACGCACACATTGAGAGAGGAAAAGAGAGAGAAAACATGCATAAACAAAAAAATGCACACACATTGAGAGAGAAAGAGAGAGAAACTAATTTAACGTCGTAGGAAACTAATTAAAATTAAAAGACCTAAAGATCTAGCCGACGAGGAGTTGAACTCAAGACCTATTATTCAAGAGGGAAATGGCATAACCAATCTATAATACTTGGCATGGGTGATAGAAAGGTTATACCATTTATCTCTTTTTATTGGCACACACATCCACACACGCGCACACATACAAGAAGAAGAGAGTTATAACGTCGTAGGAAACTATCCTAAAAGACGTTAAAGATTAGGTTAGATGTAGACTTACGTTAAATCAGATTTAGGTTTATTTAAGTTAAATTAGATTAGATTTAGGTTTATTTTTAGTTAGATTTACGTTTATTTACGCTAGATTTAGATTTACGTTATATTAGATTAGATTTAGGTCTCCATAGACTGCGATGCCTGCATGAAACGGGTGAAGAAAGCCCTCAATGGAATATAGGGTATTGCTGCCTTCACTCATGGTGGGCTTCTTCGATCCAAAAGTACTGGTGAAATGTCTTCAGAAGATAGGGAAGAAGGTGGATCTTCAGGGCGGCAAGAGTCACTACATCCTCGACAATGACCATCTAGACAACCTCTAGTCATTCAACAGCAACTTCAAAGTTAGTAACAAGAGCAAGAACGGTCCAAAGGGCCAATTGCTATCGTCAGATGTGGATGGAGATGAGGCAGCGTCACCGCCGGAAGTTAACTCTCACATCTTTAGTGATGAGAATGCCAACTCTTGCCGAGCTATGTGAAAAATTATGTGTTAAATCAGTTTTAAGGTTCTTATAATCCCTGTTAGTTTAGTTCTTTGTTTTTAATATAACATAATTTACGTTAGATTTAGATTTATGTTATATTAGATTAGACTTAGGTTTATTTAGGTTTACTCACACACACACACACACACACACAAAAATAGAAGAGAGTTTTAACGTCGTAGGAAACTATCCCAAAAGACGTTAAAGATTAGGTTAGATGTAGACTTACGTTAAAGTAGATTTAGGTTTATTTTTAGTTAGATTTACGTTTATTTAGATTTACGCTTATTTACGTTAGATCGAGTCCACGCAAGAATTACTTACGGTTTAGGGTTTAGAGTTAGACGAACAGTGAAAAGATCTACTGTGAAAAGATTTTAAGATGCTGTGAAGTGCTACAGCTAGAGAAGAGGCAAAGGGGTTTTGTCCACTACATGTAGTATCATGTAGACGTGGGTCTATAGATTTCTTGTACCCACAAATATAGGTATTGACCAATAAAGACGAGATTATAACCCGGTGGTTCTGATCTCCGTGCACCTCTAGACCGAGGTGTGCGGGGATTGGACATGACTAGAGAATGTGAGGTAGAGAGAGAGAGAGAGAGAGAGAGAGAGAGAGAGAGAGAGAAAGAGATAAGAAGAAGAATGCCAATAGAATATTAAATTTTTTGTCCAGGTTATAAGATTTTTATCCTCATTATGAGTAGTGACGAGGATGTGGGACCGTCCAACCGAAACACCTATCTCTCAATGAGGGTCTTATGTCCTTGTAATCAATGCAAGAATGCTGTGCGATGGACAAGACGTGTTTCTTTGTAGCACGTTCGCGAATTTGGCGAGTTCGATCCATCTATTATAAAGACCATATTAGGTATTTTGGTAAAAATCTCACATTATGGGAATCTCCAAATCGACTAAATTCATGTAATTTGGGAATTTTCCACTTAAAGTGGGAAAAATTGAGGTGTGTGGTTAGTAAATAAAGTGAAAATCTCATAGGATTGTGGTGTTGATAAACACCAAAAGTCAAGAGGATGTACAACACATGGATTTGAATAATAACTATAAATTACATAAAACAAAGGAAGATACAAAAAAGATTTTGTTTACAAACTGACTAGTATAGTCACAATAGAAGCTCCACATAATTCTACTCCACATTTGATACCATATGTGAACTTTGATCCAAGTGTGGTTGATGTGCACGAGTGAGGCCTTCTTTGGCTTTTAGAGCATGCCTTTCTGGAATCTTTATTTTAGAAAATGGTCCTTCTTTGTTGGGTCTCCAGGACCAAACAATTGCATCTACAGTTTCCCACACTTGTGGGTCCTTATAGTTGACAGCCCAATAACCCTTCCAACAATTGCTGCAAGCTTGAGTATCTGTCATCCCACTTTTTCTCGCGCAAGGTGCCCAATATTGAATCAAGAGTTTTCTGTAGTTTGGTGATGTAGGCTCATTATCAATGTCAGATAAAGCCATTGCAAGCCACACTGGATAGATTTCTGTGTCACTCGGAACAAGCATAAGAAAGTCACCTTGGTGCACATCAGACATAGGGTCAAACTCTTCCCTTGGCCTATCTCGTTGAGGCCCACAAAAATGATCGTTCAACTCTTCAAGGCCTAGGAATCTTTCTGCTCCTTGTTGCAAATTCATTGTAGTGCTTTGTAGGTGAGAATATATTGAGTTTTTGGCCAAAACATTTCATACAAGACTCCCTCTGATATGATTGCTTTTCCAATCTCTTCAATTACCTTACTCCAATAATCTATCACGGGTCTATAATATCGCGGAATACTTGAACCATTTCCTAAATTTTTCCAAAATTTTATATAGTTCTTTAGCCCCAAAATGACTTCTTCGTGGGCCTTGACATACTCCGCCATTTGTACTAGAGGTGGATCTCCATGTGGTAACATTGGCTTGCCTTTTGTGTCTGTTTTCCAAAGGCGAATACTTCCACTCCAACTTGATACACCTACATGTGCCTTATATTGCATCATTGGTGTCTCATCCTGCATAAAGAACCTGAACTGAAGCGGTTTGGAATGTCCAACAAGTATGTCTTGTCCATCACAAAGATAGCCATCACAATATTGCTTGAAATTGGGGATCTTTGTGAGAAAAAATGGAGCTGGAGATGAAGATGAGCTGTTTCGTAATGTATCCATCAAATGTGGCAAAGTATAGGTTTGTGTAACTCTCAGCTTCTCTGAAAACCTACTAAACATGGCGTCTATGTCCTCATGTGTATGCCCAACCATTAAAAATCCCAGTTGGATGGTTTTGAAAACACCCCTTGCAACAAGCATTGACAAATAGGCAAATAAGTATCGATTTTTGTTTTCCCCTGCACAATTATCCAATTGTAGCAACAAGTTCTCTGGAAATCTGCGAAATGTTAACCCCAATTCCTCTTCTGCAATTTCTGACGACTGCACAATGGGCTCTTTTCCATCACTCAAGTTATGGTAGTCCAAAGCATCCCTTGAGTTCAAAGCATGTAGTAGTGAACTATTGCTCCTTGGAAGTCCATTTGTTACTAGATCACCAAGAGGATGCTTATCTATCCTCTCTAGGTTATGTAAACAATTAGCAATTGAGCCAATTGTAAGATTTGGATCAGCTGGCCACAAACCATTCAAGACAAAGTGTCCGTAATGACCTTCTCCATGTCCATGAGTGATCATGCCAATCAATGCCACCTGCAGATTATATCCTGAATCCACACCCTTGGGAACAATGCTTAATCTAGGAATGGCAGTTTTATTTTGATCCATCTTATCATGGATTATGCATACATATTTTTGTGGTTGAGTTTCTGAATACGTGCGCCATGAATAATATAGGCTTCTGCAACTCTTTTGTTGTGCCATGTGAACTTCTCTCTCCCTCAAGAGAAGAGCTCTCTCTTCAAGAGAAGGTTTAGCTTCTAACCTTGCCTTGATTGAGCTACAAATATTGCACTTAGAGAACTCACTCGTCTTTGTTAAAGTGACATGTGGGTACTCTTTGTTCCAAATTATACCAAAAGAAGATTGGGATAGATTCTTCTCATAGCCCATTTGGTCAAGTGTCATGTTGATTTCACACAAAATATCCACTTGTTTGTATGTTGATGGAATCACCAATTGAGTCTCTCTTGAGCCATCTAGCAGTGTTCTACTTCTATGTGGCATCTTCTCAGAGTTGTTTTTCACAAACTCATTTAGTAGTGCTCTTGCTAAACTAGTATGTTGAGGTCCCCTTCTCAATGTACATGTGTTCCCATGTACATATTGGCGCACACCATTTTCAAAGATCTCCTTGTATCGATAAAATTATGTCTTTGGTATTCCATGTAGCTCATACCATGCTCTACAACAAACAATAGAGCCATTTAGCCTGAATTGGTATCTTGACTTCTCATCTTTCTGATAACATATAGAAAGAGCATCATAAACATAATTAGTACGTGATTTTTGAGACTCTCCCCAAAACTGTTGTCGTAACCTTGTCACCATATCACGATCTGCAAACTGGCAACATTTTTGTGCACAACAATCAATGCATGATACCCTTTGAATTGATTTGTTTGAAAGGTAAAAAATCGAAGCTGATGCTGCTTTTGATTTTTGAGTCCTGTTCATGAAAGTGTATCGTCTCTTCCTTGACAACTGGACAACATTACTCCCATCAAGTTTTTTTCCAACATTGTCATCGTTGGATACATCCTCATATGTAGCATGCATGCCATCAACAGGAACAAATCGTTGTAATGGGCTCCCATTCAACATTGTTGTCTGCTTGATGGGCCACTTTAGCAAAGTGATGCTACCCACTTCAACCACATCATCAATGCTTGCATTTTCTCTTTCAATACCCACACCCACACAATCAGGACCAAGTTCCTAAAAGTTGACATAATCATGTGGAAATACATATAAGATGGTCCCTTCATTCATGGTTTGCATCATTGTGTCATCTTTTAAAAGGACCTTCTGATTTCTCCAAGACTCTCGAATCATTGCTTCAAATTCTGGGCTTGTCATAGGTATTGCATCTGTAACTAGAGGATCAGAATGATCATGTTCTTCATCACCATTGTAGCTTTCCTGTGGATCAATTAAGTTCCCATTTAATACAAAAGATTGCAAAAGAAGCTTTGACCATCGAACAGCACTCCATAATGAGCCTTGGAGAGATGAAGTATCCATTGTAGGAAAAGGTAGGACCACATCCTTCAAGCATTCCTCCACTAGTATGGAGACATTTCCGTGCCCTATCTTTGTACCACCACAAGTGGAATCTGGATCTGTTCTACACACACAGCCAATACCAACAATTTCATTGTCAAGTATCATTTGTACTTTCTCCCCAGATTCAAAGTCCATCCTGTAAGTGAAAAAGATTACATTGTTAAATCCATAGTTATAGAAAAATACTCTTCAAACAAAAAATCATGCTACAACATGGAAAAGGTTTGCATAGGTTGGACAAGTGGTGAACCTTGAGACCAAATCCTCCTTGCTATATTAATGGAAGCAAGGTTGGAAATTATGGTGGATCTTGAAACCAAAGCATCCTTGCTATATTAGAGCATAGGTTGGACAAGTGGTGGACCTAGTTGTAATACCCACTTCCACCTATCAACTACTATAGGACTATGCTTTCCAATGTCCAACTATCCTTTGAGGCTTTCAAGGTTGAACACGTGGTGGACCTTGAAACGAAAATCCCCTTTCTATATCAGAGCATAACTTGGACAAGTGGTGGACCTAGTTATAATGCCCAATATCCAAGGTGAAATACCTTAGGACCTTGCTACCTTGCTTGCCAATGTTTATGTAGCCCCTCATTTATTTAATGGATGTAATGTTGGACAAGTGGTGGACCTTGAAACCAAAGCCTCTTTGCTATATGAGAGCATAGGTTGGACCTAGTTGTAATACCCACTGCCACCTATCACTACTATAGGACTATGCTTTCCAATGTCCAAGTATCCCTTGAGTCTTTCAAGGTTGAACACGTGGTGGACCTTGAAACGAAAATCCCCTTTCTATATCAGACCATAGCTTGGACAAGTGGTGGACCTAGTTATAATGCCCAATATCCAAGGTGAAACACCTTAGGACCTTGCTACCTTGCTTGCCAATGTTTACATAGCCCCTCATTTCTTTAATGGAAGCAAGGTTGGACAAGTGGTGGACCTTGAAACTAAAGCCTCTTTGCTATATGAGAGCATAGGTTGGACCTAGTTGTAATACCCACTGCCACCTATCAACTACTATAGGACTATGCTTTCCAATGTCCAAGTATCCCTTGAGTCTTGCAAGGTTGAACACGTGGTGGACCTTGAAACAAAAATCCCCTTTCTATATCAGAGCATAGCTTGGACAAGTGGTGGACCTAGTTATAATGCCCAATATCCAAGGTGAAATACCTTAGGACCTTTCTACCTTGCTTGCCAATGTTTACGTAGCCCCTCATTTCTTTAATGGAAGCAAGGTTGGACAAGTGGTGGACCTTGAAACCAAAGCCTCTTTGCTATATGAGAGCATAGGTTGGACCTAGTTATTATACCCACTGCCACCTATCAACTACTATAGGACTATGCTTTCCAATGTCCAAGTATCCCTTGAGTCTTGCAAGGTTGAACACGTGGTGGATTATTGAAACCAAAATCCCCTTTCTATATCAGAGCATATCTTGGACAATTGGTGGACCTAGTTATAATTCCCCTCCTTTCTTTAATGGAAGAAAGGTTGGAAAAGTGATGAATCTTGAAACCCAAACCCTTTGGCTATATATAGAGGATAGCTTGGACAAGTGGTGGGCTTAGTTGTAGTATCCAATGTCCAAGGTCCAAGGTGAACTATGTAAAGACCTTACTTCCAAAAACAAAGTCGTACACGGCGTGGTTCTCCTTCAAACCAAAACGTCCTTAGTGTATTCGAACATAGCTTGGAGAAGTAGTGGACTTAGTTGTAATGGTGAATGTCCAAAGCAAACTATTATAGGACCTTGCTTCCCAAATCATGTTTGGACAAGTGGTGGATCTTGAAACCAAAACCCCCTTACTGTATTAGAGCATAGCTTAGATAAGTGGTGGACCTAGCTGCCATGGAAAATGTTCAATGTGAACTGCTACAGGACCTTGCTATTAAATGTCTAAGTAGAGCTAGCTTCTTTAATGGAATCAAGGTTGGGAAAGTGGTGCATCTTGAAACCAAAAGCCCTTTATTGTATTAGAGCATAGCTTGGACAAGTGAGGGACCTAGTTTTAATGTGTGATGTCCAAAGAAAAGTATTACAAGACCTTGCTTTCCAATATTTGAATTGGTCAAGTGGTTAAAACTAAGTATAAAACTTTGACCATTTTCTTCTCGAATTGCCAAAAAGCTAGTTTTAGACACCCCTAAATGAAAATGGTTTAGGGTGGCCTTAAGCAACGTGTTTTCAAAGACTTGAACAAAAGGGTTGCCGAAGAGTAATGAAAATTTATTATGGCTTGAAGTGCCTGAGTATGTGAAAACAAGCCTAGGTTTTCCACGAGGAAAAAGGTGACATAATAAGAACATTGGAAACTTAGGATTGACCATGTGGCCTAAACTTTGGCAAGTGAAGTGGTGGCCAAGTTTTGTGGCACAGTGTGCACTTGGTCCTATATGTGTTGACCACTTGGCTAAATCTAGGACCATAAGGCCAAACCTTTGGCACCTTAAATATAGTATGGGACATAATCTAGAACTGCTATAGTAAATTAGTAGTATAGTTAATATGTTAATATTTGTATTATATTTAAGTATATGCTAAATATAATTTATGTTCAAAATTTCACTAATGAAGAATGTTCCCATTTAGCACTCCAGATGCGGGGTCTTAGGGCAATGCCACAATGGGGTGACAAGGCAGCGCTTCCACGTGAGGTTTGGGGGTAGCGCTCTTGATGGGGATGTGGAATATAGCGCTCTCAATGGAGGGGCTTGGGAGGCTGATTTTGGGATATTGTTCCGGGCCAAAGATTTTTTTTTTTAAAGTGAATTTATAGTATAGAGTTACACATGTTTTGCATATTTTCAACCATGATTTCTTTAATTTTGGCTGTGTGAATTGGTTAATGTTTTATATTGCTTTTGTTTTTTTTAATCCTATGATAAAACATGGACTTGTAGCATACGTGGCATTCTAATAAACCCTATCAAGATTAGGCACAGAGAGAGCGCACGAGCAACGCACACAGAGAAAGCAGGCGAGCAGCAAACACACAGAAAGCGCACACGGATCGCACACAGTTGGAGTATACGCGCACGTAGAGGAGCAAGCCCGGCATCGTACAAAAAACACAGGTGGAGCGCACAGGATTGAAAGTTCGCGCACAAGATAAAGAAACAGCAGCGTACGCAACGCTTTCCAGAAGGGCAGGATCGGGCATAGCTTCTTCTCAGGAGACATTGCACACCTCACGAATAGAGAAAAAACAGGTATTTCTCTCTCTCTCACTCTGTGTCTTTCTCCATATAGAGAAGATGGTTCTTTGTAACTCTTCTTGCACACACACTCTCTCGTCAAAAGACAGAGATACGTAGTTTAAAAATATCCCCGCACACATACACATATTCCTACACATCGTCTTCCTCTCTTCCACATACATAACCACAGTGAAATCTGTTATCTTGTTGTCTCTCTCTTGAAAATACATGCATGTATTCCCACACATCGTCTTCCTCACTTCCACATACATAACCACAGTGAAATCTGTTATCTTGTTGTCTCTCTCTTGAAAATACGTGCACATATTTCCATACATCGTCTTCCTCTCTACCACATACATAAACACAATGAAATCTGTTATCTTTCTCTCTCTCCTCTCTCTAGAAAACAAGTATTTCTCTCTCTCTCTCTATCTATCTATCTATCTCTGTATCTTGCTATCTCTCTCTTGAAAATACATGCTCATGTATGTGTGCGTCTGTGTTATCTATGTGTATGTATGTATATTTGTGTTATTTCATTGTAATACTCATACATAATGCAGATACACAATTACACTTAATTACAATATGCACACATAGTATATATACATACATAAATATCACAAATAACTAACACATTGTAATACTAGTAAACTTGAATGGAAGACTTAGTTGCGTGATATGTTAAAGTCGATTCTTGTAGCGAGTTCTGGATGTATGCTGAGCTGACTTTCCTCTAATCCATTTGTAGATATGATTGTAACTTCTGTTTCTCAAAAATAGTAGTGTTGTTTAGTGATACACCTAATGGACATAAATGGTTGAAACTAGGACATGTAGACCAAAAATATGTGTATTTCTTTGGATGAATATATACACTTTTTGGTGACCCTTACCACAAGTGGTGGACCTTGAGACCAGTGGACTATAAGGACCTCCAAACAATACCTTGTACACTCAATTCTTCTTGGTATCTAGGTTGGACAAGTGGTGGACCTTGTTCAAATTCTCTAACCACTCTCTCTAACATGGTGACATAATTTAGGTGTGATAAATTCATATCTATGCAAACTAATATCAGTTTAGGCTTGTTAATTTGAATTTGTTTGAATTTATGTACAATATAATGATTTGAGGTTTGCATATTTGAATTTAGGTGGTATAATGATATCTTTTTGTGGTAAACTTGAATTTAAAATCAATTTCGCGTGGAATATTTTAAATTTAAGTGGTAAAATTTAAATTTTTATAAAAAAGTTTGAATTTTAAAATTTGGGCGAGATATTTTAAAATTTAGGCGGGATATTTAAAATTTGGGAGGGATATTTTAAATTTAGGCAATCAGATTTTGAATTTTAAATTTAGGCGGGAAGGTTTTGAATTTATAGCGAGATCTCTCTTACATAAGAGAGTATAGGTTGGACAAGTGGTGGACCTTAAAGCTACAGCATCCATGCTACTAGACATGATAGGTAGGGAATCTAGTTGAATATTGTATGTATAATATATATGTAAAAGATCTAGCTTGGACAAGTGGTGGACCTTGGAGCAAAACCCCATGTAAAACATATCATGGACATTCCAAGTGGTGAGAAAAAATATCATTTAAGATATAGCCTTATAGGTTGGACAAGTGATGGACCTTAACACCAAGATATTCTTAATGTAATGACATAGAGTGGAAAACTGGTGAATCTTGAGACCAAACCATGCTACTAGCAATAATAGCTTGGACAAGTGGTGGACCTTGAAAGTAATCCCCCCATCTAAGAAATATCGTGGGTTTAAGGTATTTTGATGGAGCCTAGCATCTTGGAGACATGGTGCAGCTTGCTTCTCTTCATGTTTCAATGGAGCCTATCTTGGACAAATGGTGGAGCATCCTTCTCTCCATGTTTAAATGGAGCCTAGCTTGGACAAGTGGTGGACCTTTGCTTCTCTCTATGATTCACGTGGTGGACCTTGGAACCAAACCCCCATGTAAAACCTATCATGGTCACTCCAAGTGGTGAGAAATAATAACCTTTAAGATATAGCCTTATAGGTTGGACAAGTGGTGGACCTTAACATCCAAATATTCTTAATATAATGACATAGAGTTAAAAAGTGGTGAATCTTGAGATAAAACCACTCATGCTACTAGCGATAATAGCTTGGACAAGTGGTGGACCTTGAACGTAAACCCCCCATGTTTCAATAGACTTAGCTTCGAAAAATGGTGGAGCATCGTTCTCTCCATGTTTCAATGGAGCCTAGCTTGGACAAGTGGTGGACGTTTGTTTCTCTCTATGTTTCAATAGAGTTAGCTTGGACAAGTGGTGGACCTTGAAACCAAACCCCCATGTAAAACCTATCATGGTCACTCCAAGTGGTGAGAAAGAATAACCTTAATGATATATCCTTATAGGTTGGACAAATGGTGGACCTTAACACCCAGATATTCTTAATATAATGGCATAGAGTGGAAAAGTGGTGAATCTTGAGACCAAACCACTCAGGCTACTACCAATAATAGGTTGGACAAGTGTTGGAACTTGAATGTAAACCCCTCATCTATGACATATCATGGGTTTAATGTTTTTCGATGGAGCCTAACATCTTGGAGAAATGGGGCAGCTTGCTTCTCGTCATGTTTCAATGGAGCCTATCTTGGATAAATGGTGGAGCATCCTTCTCTCCATGTTTCACTGGACCCTATCTTGGACAAGTGGTGGACCTTTTCTTCTCTCTCTGTTTCAATAGAGTTAGCTTGGACAAGTGGTGGACCTTGGAACCAAATCCCCATGTAAAACCTATCATGGTCACTCCAAGTGGTAAGAGAGAATAACCTTTAAGATATAGACTTATAGGTTGGACAAGTGGTGAACCTTAACACCCACATATTCTTAATATAATGACATAGAGTGGAAAAGTGGTGAATCTTGAGACAAAACCACTCATGCTACTAGCGATAATAGCTTGGACAAGTGGTGGTACTTGAATGAAAACCCCCCATGTACAAAATATCGTGGGTTTAAGGTATTTCGATGAAACCTAGCATCTTGGAGACATGGTGCAGCTTGCTTCTCTTCATGTTTCAATGGAGTCTATCTTGGACAAATAGTGGAGCATCCTTCTCTCCATGTTTCAATGGACCCTAGCTTGGACAAGTGGTGGACCTTTGCTGATCTCTATGATTTAATAGAGTTAGCTTGGACAAGTGGTGGACCTTGGAACCAAACCCCCATGTAAAACCTATCATGGTCACTCCAAGTGGTGAGAAAGAATAACCTTTAAGATATAGCCATATAGGTTGGACAAGTGGTGGACCTTAATACCCAAATATTCTTAATATAATGACATAGAGTGAAAAAGTGGTGAATCTTGAGATAAAACCACTCATGCTACTAGCGATAATAGCTTGGACAAGTGGTGGACCTTGAAAGTAAAAACCCCATGTTTCAATAGACTTAGCTTCGACAAATGGTGGAGCATTGTTCTCTCCATGTTTCAATGGAGCCTAGCTTGCACAAGTGGTCGACCTTTGTTTCTCTCTATGTTTCAATAGAGTTAGCTTGGACAAGTGGTGGAACTTAGAACCAAACCCCCATGTAAAACCTATCATGGTCACTCCAAGTGGGAAGAAAGAATAACCTTTAAGATGTAGTCTTATAGGTTGGACAAGTGGTGGCCTTTAACACCCACATATTCTTAATTAAAGTGGTGAATCTTGAGACCAAACCACTCAGGCTACTAGCAATAATAGCTTAGGCAAGTGGTGGACCTTGAATGTAATCCGCTCATCTACGAAATATCGTGGGTTTAATATATTTCGATGGAGCGTAGCATCTTGGAGAGATGGTGCAGCTTGCTTCTCGTCATGTTTCAATGGAGCCTATCTTGGACAAATGGTGGAGCATACTTCTGTCCATGTTTCAATGGACCCTAGCTTGGACAAGTGGTGGACCTTTGTTTCTCTCTATGTTTCAATAGAGTTAGCTTGGACAAGTGGTGGACCTTGGAACCAAACCCCCATGTAAAACCTATCATGGTCACTCCAAGTGGTAAGAAACAATAATCTTTAAGATGTAGCCTTATAGGTTGGACAAGTGGTGGACCTTAGCACCCACATATTCTAAAAAAAAGTGGTGAATCTTGAGACCAAACCACTCAGGCTACTAGCAATAATAGCTTGGCCAAGTGGTGGACCTTGAATGTAAACCCCTCATCTACGAAATATCGTGGGTTTAATGTATGTCGATGGAGCCTAGCATCTTGGAGACATGGTGCAGCTTGCTTCTCGTCATGTTTCAATGGAGCCTATCTTGAACAAATGGTGGACCATCCTTCTCTCCATGTTTCAATGGAGCCTAGCTTGGACAAGTGGTGGACCTTTGTTTCTCACTATGTTTCAATAGAGTTAGCTTGGACAAGTGGTGGACCTTGGAACCAAACCCCCATGTAAAACCTATCATGGTCACTCCAAGTGGTAAGAAAGAATAACCTTTAAGATGTAGCCTTATAGGTTGGATAAGGGGTGGACCTTAACACCCACATATTCTTAATATAATGACATAGAGTGGAAAAGTGGTGAATCTTGAGACCAAACCACTCAGGCTACTACTAGTAATAGCTTGGACAAGTGTTGGACCTTGAATGTAAACCCCTCATCTACGACATATCGTGAGTTTAATGTTTTTCGATGGAGCCTAGCATCTTGGAGACATGGTGCAGCTTGCTTCTCGTCATGTTTCAATGGAGCCTATCTTGGACAAATGGTGGAGTATTCTTCTCTCCATGTTTCAATGGAGCTTAGCTTGGACAAGTGGTGGACCTTTGCTTCTCTCTCTGTTTCAATAGAGTTAGCTTGGACAAGTGGTGGAGCTTGGAACCGAACCCCCATGTAAAACCTATCATGGTTACTCCAAGTGGTAAGAAAGAATAACCTTTAAGATATAGACTTATAGATTGGACAAGTGGTGGACCTTAACACCCACATATTCTTAATATAATGACATAGAGTGGAAAAGTGGTGAATGTTGAGACAAAGCCACTCATGCTACTAGCGATAATAGCTTGGACAAGTATCGGCCCTTGAATGTAAACCCCCCATGTACAAAATATCCTGGGTTTAAGGTATTTCGATGAAGCCTAGCATCTTGGAGACATGGTGCAGCTTGCTTATCTTCATTTTTTGATGGAGCCTATCTTGGACAAATGGTGAAGGATCCTTCTCTCCATGTTTCAATGGACCCTAGCTTGGACAAGTGGTAGACCTTTGCTCCTCTCTATGATTCAATAGAGTTTGCTTGGACAAGTGGTGGACCTTGGAACTCAAAACCCCATGTAAAACCTATCATGGTTACTCCAAGTGGTGAGAAAGAATAACCTTTAAAATATAGCCTTATAGGTTGGACAAGTGGTGGACCTTAACACCCAAATATTCTTAATATAATGACATAGAGTGGAAAAGTGGTGAATCTTGAGACAAAACCACTCATGCTACTAGCGATAATAGCTTGGACAAGTGGTGGAACTTGAACGTAAACCCCCCATGTTTCAATAGACTTAGCTTCGACAAATGGTGGAGCATCGTTCTCTCCATCTTTCAATGGAGCCTAGCTTGGACAAGTAGTGGACCTTTGTTTCTCTCTAGGTTTCAATAGAGTTAGCTTGGACAACTGGTAGACCTTAGAACCAAACCCCCATGTAAAACCTATCATGTTCACTCCAAGTGGTGAGAAAGAATAACCTTAATGATATATCCTTATAGGTTGGACAAGTGGTGGACCTAAACACCCAGATATTCTTAATATAATGGCATAGAGTGGAAAAGTGGTGAATCTTGAGAGCAAACTACTCATGCTACTAGCGATAATAGGTTGGACAAGTGGTGGACCTTGAATGTAAACCCCCCATCTACAAAATATCGTGGGTTTAAGGTATTTAGATGGAGCCTAGCATCTTGGAGACATGGTGCACCTTGCTTCTCTTCATGTTTCAATGGAGCCTATCTTGGACAAATGTTGGAGCATCGTTCTCTCCATGTTTCAATGGACCCTAGCTTGCACAAGTGGTGGACCTTTTCTTCTCTCTATGTTTCAATAGAGTTAGCTTGGACAAGTGGTGGACTTTGGAACCAAACCCGAATGTAAAACCTATCATGGTCACTCCAAGTCGTGAGAAAGAATTACCTTTAAGATATAGCCTTATAGGTTGGACAAGTGGTGGACCTTAACACCCAGATATCCTTAATATAATGACATAGAGTGATAAAGTGGTGAATCTTGAGACAAAACCACTCATGCTACTAGCGGTAATAGCTTGGAAAAGTGGTGGACCTTGAGCGTAAACCCCCCATGTTTCAATAGAGTTAACTTCGAGAAATGATGGAGCATCCTTCTCTCCATGTTTCAATGGAGCCTAGCTTTGACAAGTGGTGGACATTTGCTTCTCTCCATAATTCAATATAGTTAGCTTGGACAAGTGGTGGAACTTGAAACCAAACCCCCATGTAAAACCTATCATGGTCACTCCAAGTGGTAAGAAAGAATAACCTTTAAGATGTAGCCTAATAGGTTGTACAAGTGCTGGACCTTAACACCCACATATTCTTAATATAATGACATAGAGTGGAAAAGTGGTGAATCTTGAGACCAAACCACTCAGGCTACTACCAATAATATCTTCGACAAGTGTTGGACCTTGAATGTAAACCCCTCATCTATGACATATCATGGATTTAATGTTTTTCGATGGAGCCTAGCATCTTGGAGACATGGTGCAGCTTGCTTTTCGTCATGTTTCAATGGAGCCTATCTTGGACAAATGGTGGAGCATCCTTCTCTCCATGTTTCAATGGAGCCTAGCTTGGACAAGTGGTGGACCTTTGCTTCTCTCTGTGTTTCAATAGAGTTAGCTTGGACAAGTGGTGGAGCTTGGAACCAAACCCCCATATAAAACCTATCATGGTCACTCCAAGTGGTAAGAAAGAATAACCTTTAAGATATAGACTTATAGGTTGGACAAGTGGTGGACCTTGAATGTAAACCCCCCATCTATGAAATATGGTGGGTTTAAGGTATCTAGATGGACCCTAGCATCTTGGAGACATGGTGCACCTTGCTTCTCTTCATGTTTCAATGGAGCCTATCTTGGACAAATGGTGCAGCATCCTAGTCTCCATGTTTCAATGGACCCTATCTTGGACAAGTCGTGGACATTTGCTTCTCTCTATGTTTCAATAGAGTTAGTTTGGACAAGTGGTGGACCTTGGAACCAAACCCCAATGTAAAACCTATCATGGTCACTCCAAGTCGTGAGAAAGAAGAACCTTTAAGATATAGTCTTATAAGTTGTACAAGTGGTGGACCTTAACACCCAAACATTCTTAACATAATGACATAGAGTGAAAAAGTGGTGAATCTTGAGACAAAACCACTCATGTTACTAGCGGTAATAGCTTTAAAAAGTGGTGGAACTTGAACGTAAACCCCCCATGTTTCAATAGAGTTAGCTTCGACAAATGGTGGAGCATCCTTCTCTCCATGTTTCAATGGAGCCTAGCTTGGACAAGTGGTGGACCTTTTCTTCTCTCTATGATTCAATACAGTTAGCTTGGACAAGTGGTGGACCTTGGAACCAAACCCCCATGTAAAACCTATCATGGTCACTCCAAGTGGTACGAAAGAATAACCTTTAAGATGTAGCCTTATAGGTTGGACAAGTGGTGGACCGTAACACCCACATATTCTTAATATAATGACATAGAGTGGAAAAGTGGTGAATCTTGAGACCAAACCACTCCGGCTACTACCAATAATAGCTTGGACAAGTGTTGGACCTTGAATGTAAACCCCTCATCTACGACATATCGTGGGTTTAATGTTTTTCGATGGAGCCTAGCATCTTGGAGACATGGTGCAGCTTGCTTCTCGTCATGTTTCAATGGAGCCTATCTTGGACAAATGGTGGAGCATCCTTCTCTCCATGTTTCAATGGAGCCTAGCTTGGACAAGTGCTGGACCTTTGCTTCTCTCTATGATTCAAGTGGTGGACCTTGGAACCAAACCCCCATGTAAAACCTATCATGGTCACTCCAAGTGGTGAGAAAGAATAACCTTTAAGATATAGCCTTATAGGTTGGACAAGTGGTGGACCTTAACACCCAAATATTCTTAATATAATGCCATAGAGAGAAAAAGTGGTGAATCTTGAGACAAAACCACTCATGCTACTAGCGATATTAGCTTGGACAAGTGGTGGACCTTGAACGTAAACCCCCCATGTTTCAATAGACTTAGCTTCGACAAATGGTGGAGCATCGTTCTCTCCATGTTTCAATGGAGCCTAGCTTGGACAAGGGGTGGACGTTTGTTTCTCTCTATGTTTCAATAGAGTTAGCTTGGACAAGTGGTGGACCTTGAAACCAAACCCCCATGTAAAACCTATCATGGTCACTCCAAGTGGTGAGAAAGAATAACCTTAATGATATATCCTTATAGGTTGGACAAGAGGTGGACCTTAACACCCAGATATTCTTAATATAATGGCATAGAGTGGAAAAGTGGTGAATCTTGAGACCAAACCACTTAGGCTACTACCAATAATAGGTTGGACAAGTGTTGGACCTTGAATGTAAACCCCTCATCTACGACATATCGTGGGTTTAATGTTTTTCGATGGAGCCTAGAATCTTGGAGACATGGTGCAGCTTGCTTCTCGTCATGTTTCAATGGAGCCTATCTTGGACAAATGGTGGAGCATCCTTCTCTCCATGTTTCAATGGAGCCTAGCTTGGACAAGTGGTGGACCTTTGCTCCTCTCTCTGTTTCAATAGAGTTAGCTTGGACAAGTGGTGGAGCTTGGAACCAAACCCCCATATAAAACCTATCATGGTCACTCAAAGTGGTAAGAAAGAATAACCTTTAAGATATAGACTTATAGGTTGGACAAGTGTGGACCTTAACACCCACATATTCTTAATATAATGACATAGAGTGGAAAAGTGGTGAATCTTGAGACAAAACCACTCATTCTACTAGCGATAATAGCTTGGACAAGTGGTGGCCCTTGAATGTAAACCCCCCATGTACAAAATATCCTGGGTTTAAGGTATTTCGATGAAGCCTAGAATCTTGGAGACATGGTGCAGCTTGCTTCTCTTCATGTTTCGATGTAGCCTATCTTCCACCAATGGGGGATCATCCTTCTTTAAATGTCTCAATGGAGCCTAGCTTGGACAAGTGGTGGACCTTGGAACCAAACCCCCATGTAAAACATATCATGGTCATTCCAAGTGGTGAGAAATAATACCCTTTAAGATCTAGCCTTATAGGTTGGACAAGTGGTCGACCTTAAAACCTAGATCTTCTTAATATAACGACATAGAGTGGAAAAGTGGTGAATCTTGAGACCAAACCACTTATGCTACTAAAGATAATAGGTTGGACAAGTGGTGGACCTTGAATGTATACCCCCCATGTACGAAATATCATGGGTTTAAGGTATTTCAATGGAGCCTAGCATCTTGGAGACATGGTGCAGCTTGCTTCTCTTCATGTTTCAATGGAGCCTATCTTTGACAAATGGTGGAGCATCCTTCTCTCCATGTTTCAATGGAGCCTAGCTTCGACAAGTGGTGGACCTTTGCTTCTCTCTATGTTTCAATAGATTTAGCTTGGACAAGTGGTGGGCCTTGTAACCAAACTCCCATGTAAAACCTATCATGGTAACTCCAAGTGGTGAGAAAGAATAAAGTTTAAGATATAGCCTTATAGGTTGGACAAGTGGTGGACCTTAGCACCAAGATTTTTTGAATATAATGACATAGAGTGGACTATAGATATATCTTACTTATTTCCATGCTTCAATGGATTGTAGCTTGGATAAGGAGTGGACCTTCAAACAAAACTCCACAGCATAGCATATATTAACAATTCATGGGTTTTATAGATATTTTCTTGCCTATTTTGGAGAGTTGGTACACCTTTATTCTTCATTCTTCAATGGATCTGAGGTTGGACAAGCGGAGCTGGAGAAGTGGTCAACCTTAAAATGAAACCTCCCATGCTACAACCCATCATAGATCGTATATGTAGTGGACCTTGAAACTCTTTTATGTCCCTAGCTTAGAGAAGCATTGCACTCTTTATTATCTCCATACATGAAGGCAAGGTTGGACAAGTGGTGGACCTTCAAACCAGAATCTCTATGCAATAATAGGCAAGTGGTGGAGCTTGTTTTCTCCATGTTCCAATGGAGCCTAGCTTAGACAAACAATGGAGCTTGCTTCTCTCCATGTTTCAATGGATCCTAGCTTAGAAAAGTGGTGGAGCTTTGATTCTCTCCATGTTCCAATGGACCATAGCTTAGACAAGTGGTAGACCGTGAAAAAACCCCCTGTATACAACATATTATGGGGTTTTCATGTTTCAATGGCACCTAGCTTGGAAAAATGGTAGAGCTTGCTTATCTTTATGTTTCAATGGATCCAATCTTAGCCAAGTGGTGGACCTTGAAACAAGAATCCCCCCCCCCATGTACAACGTATTATGGGTTTTGAAAGCACTGGGAGAAAATAATAGCTTTGATAAGTGGTGGATCTTGCTTCTCTCCATGCTTCAATGGAGCCGAGGTTGGACACATGTTGGAGAGAAGATGGTTGCCCATGAAATAGGACCATGCATGCTATAATCAATCATATGTTGTACACATGGTGGACCTTGCAATTGTTTTATATGCCTAACTTGGACAAGTGGAGGACCCTTGATTACCTCCAGATATCAACAACAAGCCAAGTTTGGACAAGTGTAGTACCACCAAACCAAAATCTCTATGCTACAATAGAGTATAGGTAGGACACGCACTGAACCTTGATATCAAACCATCCATGCTACTAGAGATGATAGGTTTCACATGTGGTGGAACCTTGTATCAATGTTCTATGTGTAGTTTTTGACTAGTGATAGACCTTGAAACTAATCCCTCTAGGCTACAAGAAAAAAGAGATGGATGAGGAGGCTAGACTACTTTTGTTGCATCAATGCATCCCATGTTACCACATATACTATAGGGTTCTTGGATAAGTGTTGGATCTTGTGTCAATGCTCCATGTCTAGCCTGGACAAGTGGTGGACCTTGGTTCTCTCTATGCTTCAAATGGGCAATAGATTGGAGACACAGTGGCCTTTTTTTTCCAATGATTTTATTTTTTGGAAACCTTGGAGGCACCATGTAAGAGGCACTCTAAGTCTTCCATACAATAGACCTATTGGACTATAAAATAATGATATCTTTCTTTGATATTGTCATTATTTTATGCATAATATTTTCTTCTTTTTGCAGACACAAAGGAGTTAAGTGATATAAAAACTAGATGTATTTCACACTATGATTGGCATGAAGATCCTTTTGGGACACCAACTTTTCCTATTCCCAAAGATGTAATTTTCCATATTAACGGTGTGGATTTTGAAGTGCGACTTTCATGTATTGAAGGAGCTGGTTATGGGCTATTTGTGCATACTACCATGGAAAGTGGTTTGACTATTCTAAACTATGGAGGGCATAAGTATAGATTTCAAGACTGGAAAAAGATATGCAAAATTTTTCCAAGAGCTTATAAATATTCTCTTCTAGAAGAAGGAAACGTGTCGGGCTATATAAATAGTTCTCACAGTACAAATTTCTGTCCCAACGTACGCTATACATTTGATCCAAATTTTCCACCTTGGCATAAATGCACCTCTTCACACATCAAGTCAGAAGAATATGGACATGTATGCATTGAGACTATTTGTCAAGTAAAAGCAGGAGAAGAGTTGTTTGCTGACTATAACTTTACTTGACATTGTAAAGTATTGTACATGGATGGAAATCTCAAGTAAATGCATCATTTTCATTTTTCATGGATGAATTCTCAAGTGAATATAACATTTGATTATTGTTTAGTTTATGCTCAACGAGAATCTAAAGTGCTCTTATGCTTTGTGTGTTGTCTAACTTATTTGACTACCTTGGCCATAGAATCTTGATTCTACTCTAGATTTGTGATAAATCTTACCAAAATTTAATCAATGTCTAGGTTGGACAAGTGGTGGGGCTTCAAACATTACTGTCTTAAACAAGTGGAGTTATCTTACTTGAATAAGTGGTGGCCTTTGAATCCAAATCTAAGCCAAATCTCTAATTGTTTGCTTGTAGTCTAGGTTGGACATCTGGTGGACCTTGTATCCATGTTTCCTCAACAAGGGTGGCTTTTAGTTTTCACTTTAAGTACTCATCTTTAATAAAGTGTAGGATGGAAAATGTTGAGTTAGTAGATTGTATTTTAGACAAGTGGTGTTTGGTGTACGAATGCTGAAAATGGTTGCAAGGATTCTAACAACGACTTTACCTTAAATAAATTTCTTACTAGGAGTTCTACATATAAATATGGTGCATAAAATTCTAGTGGTTTTGAGATACCATTTGTGTGTGTGTTTTCTTAGATTCACAAATTGGGATGGATAATGCTCCTATGGTTCAGTCAACAACTATAAAATCTATAGATTCTATGGTTTCTAAAGTGCCCAAGATGGATGATATTTCTATACTAGAGTCTAGTGTTGTGCACCTTGAGCAAGCTTCCAATAATGAGAACCAAGAAATCGATGCTTCAAAAATGCAACATACATCAAAAGAGACTGAAAAGTCCACTCACGAGCTATTGCCAATTGGTACTACGTCATGTAGCGTAGATGTTGAGAAATCCATGCTTACAATTATATTGGATTTAAATGGTCTATTGTTGAAACTTTCCCCTCAACCATCCTCACACCACAACTCAGTGCAAATGGATTCAAAAAGATATATTATACTCAGGCCAGGTTGCATCCAATTCTTGAGGACTATTTTACAGAGGTTTAATGTTGCAATTTGGTCGACAACTACTAGGAATAATGTGTATCAAATCCTTGCAGCACTAAACAACTTAGCTGAGGATACATTGCCTTTCTTTGCAATTTGGTCGCAAGATGTTTGCTACACCGCTCAAACTCAAAAATTGTTTAGACCCGACAATCCAAACCTTGAGGCAATGTTCAAGCCTCTAGCCAAAATTGCCATGGTTTGAATGTGATCCACAAAGAACAGTGCTTATTGATGACTCTCCTTACAAGGGATGTATTTCACCAGCAAACAATTGCATTTTTCCACCACAATTTGATGCTGAGAAGATGGTTGACAATATGCTCTTGGAGGAGCTACTGCCATACTTGATTCAGCTTGATGAGAGAAGGGATATGCGTGATTTAATTGCTTCTAATCGTTATGGACAACCTATAGTGACAAATGATAGTGAATACAAACAAATCATGGAGTATTGGAAGCAGAAAAAGGATGTTTGGTCAACTAAGGTGTTCTTTACAAGAACAATACCAACTGCAAAAGGTGACAGGGATGAAACTATCATTGAAAATGCAAGTGACACAAGACACCGCAATGAAATGAGAAGATCCCAAATACAAGAGATCTTAGCAAAGGAGCGTACACCCATTGAAAGCATGAAGGCGTCACAATTGACCACTTTAGCTAGGCAATTGGGTTGTAACACAAAAGGAGTTTTGAAGGCAACCATAGCAAAGGCTTATATAAATAAGGTGAAAGCTGAGAACAATCTTCTAAGGCTGGATAGAAAGCAACCCTAAGGTACTAGTGACATGTCATATATTCTTGATACACATACTTGAACACTCATGTACATGGTATCTAACAAATCTTTCTTTTTATTCCTTCCTGCAGGATCTTACAAAGGATACTACTAGATGGAGCTCAATCAATAGAGATTTTGATATGTTTGCTCAAAATAATGAAGCAGTCACCTACATTTTTTGTTTATCAATTTCTTGAGAGACTTTCTTTTAGTTTGTAATCATCAAATGAAATGAAAAGTATCCTTCTTATAAGATTGCTGATCTTTTTCTCGTTCAAAACTTTCAATTGTGATTTATAGTTTTGTTAGCATGAGATTGTGCTTTTTTAGTTTGAAAAAAACTGTCAAAGATCCAAGTCTTTTTGGCTTTACTTAAGTTATTAATTGTGAAAGATCCAAGTCTTTTTTCTTTACTTAAGTTATTGATTGTCTATGTAATAGTCCTTAAAACAATATTGGATGGCTTTCTTGCTCCCATGTCTCACATTGGTCTTTAGGTAAGACAAGTGGTGACCTTGAAAGTATGGTCTCATATCTCGATCAAGTGAAGAGACATGAAGCTTAAATATCACTACTATGTATCTAGTGTTAAACTCCATCAAGACAAAGATACTAGAGTGCCAAATTGTAGTCTAGTTTAAGTGAAAATCCATTTGAGCTAAGGTAAAACTTATAGTGCCTCATTTTTCTAGGATTCTACCCCATCAAGGAAGTTAGAATCTAGCACAAACCAATTAAGACTCTTTTGGAGCCTAGATAGGACAATTCGTGGAACTTAAGAGACTTGTTATTGAGTTAGAGTCTAGTTTAGATAAGCAAAAGATCTTCAAACCAGCACTTGACTTTCTTACTATTCAATATTCAAAGTCCCTTGAGGCTAACAAATTACATACCTACTTGTAACCTAACTAATGAGTAATTATATAGATCTAAGCAAGTATATATAATGAGTCTTCAAACTAATAAACCAAGGGAAGAGAGTAGTAAGGTCCACTACTTGTCCAAGCTCAGCTCTAGACAACATAGAAAGATGCTAGTTCTACTAATTGTCTAATTATAGGCATGGAGAAATGATAGAAGGTTGAACACTTGTCCAACCTATCATCTCTAGCAAGATGGGAGGTTTGGCCTTAAGATTCACCATGTAACCAACCTATACATCATTGTATTATGAAGAGTAGAAAAGAAAAGCTCCACCACTTGTCCAAGCTAGTTCTAAAATCCACATGGAGATAAGCAAGCTCCACCATTTGTCAAATCTCTCTTCCATTAAAACATGAAAAAACTCAGCTATGTTGTACAGGGGGGACATTTTTCCAAGGTCCACCACTTGTCCAAGCTAGGATCCATTAAAACATGGAAATAAACAAAGCTCCACCACTCGTCCAACCTTTAGAGTTGCAAAGTGTATGGGTTGTCTAAACTAGGTATGGGAAAATAATTGAAGGTCCACCACTTGAAACATGGAGCGAAGCAAGCTCCACCATGTTTCCAATATGCTAGACTCCATTGAAACACCCTAAACCCATGATATTTTGTACATAGGGGATGTACATTCAAGATCCACCACTTGTCCAACCTAGTATCCCTAGTAGCTTGATAGCTTTGGTCTCAAGATTCACCACTTGTCCACTCTATGTCATTGTATTAAAAAGGATTGGGTGTTAAGGTCCACCACTTGTCCAACCTATAAGGTTATATTTTAAATGGTTTTTTTTCTCACAACTTGAACTACCCATGATATGTTTTACATGGGAGTTTTGTTTCAATGTCCACCACTTGTCCAAGCTAACTCTATTGAAACATAGAGAGAACCAAAGATCCATCACTTGTCCAAGCTAAGCTATATTGAAACATGGAGAGAAGGATGCTCCACCATTTCTCCAAGATAGGCTTCATTGAAACATGGAGAGAAGAAAGCTCCACCATGTCTCCAAGCTAGGATCCATTTAAATGCCCTAAACCCATTTTATTCTGTACATGGGGGGTTTTATTTCAAGGCCCACCACTTGTCTAACCTATTATCCCTAGTAGCACGAGTGGTTTGGTCTCAAGATACACCACTTGTACACTCTATGTCATTATATTAGGAAGAGCTATGTATTAAGGTCCACCACTTGTCCAACCTATAAGGTTATATCTTAAATGGTATCCTTTCTCACCACTTGAAATTCCCATGATATGTTTTACATGGGGGTTTCATTCTAAGGTCCACCACTTGTCCAAGCTAACTCTATTCAAACATAGAGAGAAGCAAAGGTCCACCACTTGTCCAAGCTAACTCTATTCAAACATAGAGAGAAGCAAAGTTTCACCACTTGTCAAAGCTAGGCTCCATTGAAGCATGGAGAGAAGTAACCTCCATCATTTTTCCAAGATAGGTGCCATTCAAACATGGAAAGCATCAAGATCTACCATGTCTCCAAGATTCTAGGCTCCATTGAAACACCCTAAAACCATGATATTTTGTACATGGGGTGTTTACATTCAAGGTCTACCACTTCTCTAACGTATTATACCTAGTAGCATGAGTGGTTTGGTCTTAAGATTCACCACTTATCCACTCTATGTTATTATATTAAGAATAACTCGGTGTTAAGGTCCACCACTTGTCCAACCTATAAGGGTATATCTTAAATGGTATCCTTCACCACTTGTCAAGGTCCATCACCACTTTTCCAACCTGTAAGGTTATATCTTGAATGATATTTTTCCTTATCACTTGTAATGTCCATGTTATGTTTTACAAAGGGGTTTTGTTCCAAGACCCACCACTTGTCCAAGCTAACTCTATTGAAACATAGAGAGAAGCAAAGGTCCACCACTTGTCCAAGCTAGGCTCCATTGAAACATGGAGAGAAGGATGATCCACCATTTCTCCAAGATAGGTTCCATTGAAACATTGAGAGAAGCAATCTCCACCATGTCTCCAAGCTAGGCTCCATTGAAATACCCTAAACCCATAATTTTGTACATGAGGGGTTTACATTCAAGGTCCACCACTTGTCCAACCTATTATCCCTAGTAGCACGAGTGGTTTGGTCTCAAGATTCACCACTTGTACACTCTATGTCATTATATTAAGAAGAACTATGTGTTAAGGTCCACCACTTGTCCAACCTATAAGGTTATATTTTAAATGGTATCCTTTCTCACCACTTGAAATGCCCATGATATGTTTTACATGGGGGTTTCATTCCAAGGTCCACCACTTGTCCAAGCTAACTCTATTAAAACATATAGAGAAAGAAAGGTCCACCACTTGTCCAAGCTAGGCTCATTCAAATATGGAGAGAAGGAACCTCCACTGTTTCTCCTAGATAGGCTCCATTGAAACATGGAGAGAAATAAGCTCCACCATGTCTCCAAGTTGCTAGGCTCCATTGAAATACCCAATACCCATAATATTTTGTACATGGGGGGTTTACATTCAAGGTTCACCACTTGTCCAACCTATTACCCCTAGTAGGTTTGGTCTCATGATTCACCACTTGTCCACTCTATGTCATTATATTAAGAGGAATTGGGTGTTAAGGTCCACCACTTGTCCAACCTATAATGTTATAGCTTGAATGGTATTTTTTCTCACCACTTGTAATGCCCATGACATGATTTACATGGGGGTTTTGTTCTAAGGTCCACCACTTGTCCAAGCTAAATCTATTGAAACATAGAGAGAAACAAAGGTCCACCACTTTTCCAAGCTAGGCTGCATTGAAACATGGACCTTAATACCAAATTATTTCTAGTAGCATGAGTGATATTTTGTACATGGGGGGTTTACATTCAAGGTCGACCACTTGTCGAACCTATTTCCCTAGTAGGTTTGGTCCCAAGTTCACCACTTATCCACTCTATGTCATTATATTAAGAATAATTGGCTGTTAAGGTCCACCAATTGTCCAACCTATAAGGTTATATATTAAATGGTATTTTTTCTCACCACTTGTAATTCCCATGATATGTTTTACATGGGGGTTTTGTTCCAAGGTCCACCACTTTTCCAAGATAACTCTATTCAAACATAGAGAGAAATAAATGTCCACCACTTGTCCAAGCTAGGCTCCATTGAAACATGGAGAGAATGATGCTCCACCATTTATCCAAGATAGGCTGCATTGAAACATGGAGAGAAGCAAGCTTTACCATGTTTCCAAGCTAGGCTCCATTGAAACACTCTAGGGGGTTTTATTTCAAGGCCCACTACTTGTTTAACCTATTATCCCTAGTAGCATGAGTGGTTTGGTTTCAAGATTCACCACTTGTACACTCTATGTCATTATATTGTGTTAAGGTCCACCACTTGTCCAACCTATAAGGTTATATATTAAATGGTATCCTTTCTCGCCACTTGAAATGCCCATGATATGTTTTACATGGGAGTTTCATTCCAAGATCCACCACTTGTCCAAGCTAACCATATTTAAACATAGAGAGAAACAAAGGTCCAGGACTTGTCCAAGCTAGGCTCCATTGAAACATGGAGAGAAGGAACCTCCACCATTTCTCCTAGATAGGCTCCATTAAAACATGGACATAAGTAAGTTCCACCATGTCTCCTAGATGCTAGGCTCCATTGAAATACTCAAAACCCATGATATTTTGTACATGGGTGATATACATTCAAGGTCAAGCATTTGTCCACCCTATTATCACTAGTAGGTTTGGTCTCACAATTCACCACTTTTCCACTCTATGTCATTATAATAAGAGGAATTGGGTGCTAAGGTCCACCACTTGTCCAGCCTATAAGGTTATATCTTGAATGGTATTTTTTCTCACCACTTGTAATGCCCATGACATGCTTTACATGGGGGTTTTGTTCCAAGGTTCACCACTTGTCCAAGCTAATTCTATTGAAACATAGAGAGAAACAAAGGTCCACCACTTTTCCAAGCTAAGCTCCATTGAAACATGGACCTTAATACCAAATTATTCCTAGTAGCATGAGTGATATTTTGTACATGGAGGGTTTGCATTCAAGGTCCACCACTTGTCCAACCTACTTTTCCTAGTAGGTTTGGTCGCAAGATTCACCACTTGTCCACTCTATGTCATTATATTAATAATAATTGGGTGTTAAGGTCCACCACTTGTCCAACCTATAAGGTTATATATTGAATGGTATTTTTTCTCACCACTTGTAATGTCCATGATATGTTTTACATGGGGATTTTGTTCCAAGGTCCACCACTTGTCCAAGCTAAATCTGTTCAAACATAGAGAGAAACAAACGTCCACCACTTGTCCAAGCTAGGCTCCATTGAAACATAGAGAGAATGATGCTCCACCATTTATCCAAGATAGACTCCATTGAAACATGGAGAGACGTAAGCTCCACCATGTCTCGAAGATGCTAGAGTCGATTGAAATACCCAAAACCCCTGATACTTTGTACATGGGGGGTTTACATTCAAGGTCCGCCACTTGTCCAACCTATTATCCCTAGTAGCATGAGTGGTTTGGTCTCAGGATTCACCACTTGTCCACTCTATATCATTATATTAAGAAAAATTGGGTTTCCATATCTAAATGGATCTTTGCTTGGATAAGTGGTAGACCTTGAGACCTAAATACCCATTCTACACTAGAGCATTGGTTAAGCCTTATGCACTTCAAGCATACCTTTAAGAACAAGTAGTAGTTATTAGTTGACTTAAGTCTAGTTGACCTCCATGGTATTGAGACTAAGAGAGAGTGTAGCATAAAAAAGAGTCAAGATTTTAATTTGACTTTCTTTCTATTAATGAGTAGATCATAGATGGATTTTGGTATCTAATAAAACCTTAGGGTAGACAATGTAAAACTCATGTCTATTGTTGTATTTGCATTAAGTGTTCTTGTTCTTTAATTTCAGAACCATTACAGAAAAATGGATTGGCTATATGCTGGCATAAATTGAAGAAAACTATTGAATTACCCATCCAACCTCCTCCAAGACCTTGTCCAAGGAATGAATCACCTCCTTATCACCTACCACTTTCTTTCAAGGACATCAAAAGAGTACTTATCTTGGATCTAGAGGGGTTACTTCTCAAGATAATTGAAATGAAACATGGAGATTCTATGCCATCTTGGGCTCAACACATGCGACTTGTGGAGGATAAAGATGAAGTTTATCATGTGGTGCAACCAGACGCACAAAGTTTTTTGGATTTTTGTGTTGAATACTTTGAGCTATGGATATGGAGTTGCTATAACTTAACAAGGGTGCAACGCATCACACAAAAATGTTTTCGTGAGCAGTATACCAAGTTCAAGGTGTTTATGAGTAACAAAAATTGCCAAAATCCAAATATTATGTTAGGATTTACAAGGGTTTATCACAAAAATTTGAGTGATATTTGGAAGATATTTGAGGATTTGGATGCAAACAATACCTTAATTTTTGATGACACTCCATATAGGGTGATGTGGAACATGCCAGGGACATATCTTATATTTCCAAAGATGTGGAGGCAAACTTCCGAGCAACTTCAAAACTTCTTGCAGAGAACCATAATTCCATGGTTGGTAGGATGGTTGTATGCAAGAGATAAGAGAGTCTATATATACAACACAATTGTAAATCAGTATAGTGATTCTGAGACAAATTATGTCCTTGGTGTGTACTTGTCAACACGAAAGAATTGAATAAATATGGCCATAAGATGCTTTTTTTATTCTAGTGTGTATCTTTCAACATTTGTATAATTTGATATAGTCTTTTTTATAAAAAAACAAAGGTGTGTCAATTTTATGAACACTTGAATGGAGCACCCTACTCTAAGGGGACTTCAATGTACTATTGGAGTGCATCCTATTGTAAGGGGACTCTGATGTATTGCTAGAGTGCACCCAAATTTTTGGAGACTCATTTTTTATTTGATTGGGGCCTATGTTGGGTCATATAGTAAAAGAAATTCATTTTTTGTCAATTCATATCGAGGTTGCATTTATTTGTAACTATGAGAGAATTGATGTTTGATGTCAAAATAAAACTTGTAAGTATGGATCAGAGAATTCATGGACTTTAAATATGTGAGAGGGATCTTTTTCTTGGGCACAAATTTTTGCTTCAAGAATTTTGTCATTACATACTTTACGTGAAAGAGTTTTAGAACCTAAAAGACTTTGAAAACAAAACTATGGAATCTAAGTGCATGTATTCTTGAATGGCTTGAAAGTTGATGTATACATGCATGTCACCTTGATGAAGATTTAGATCTGACAAGATGCAAAGCTAGAATTCTTGGAGTACGTTACCTTTGTCAATTTGGTAATAACATATTTAACTTTCTTTTATTATGGGTGGAAAATATATTATTATGTGCATTTGGAACCTAATTGCTTGACCTTCAAACCAAGATTCCTATGTTATTTTTTCATATACTTTTTTGTAATGAATTAAGATTGTGGATACAAGGTCCACCACTTGTTCAAGCTAGATCTAAGAAAGTATATATACGGAGTCTTCAAACTAGTAAACCAAGGGAAGAGAGAAGCAGGGTCCATCACTTGTCCAAGCTTATCTCTAGACAACATAGAGAGATGTTAGGTCTACTAATTGTCCAATATAGTCATGGAGAAATGATAGAAGGTTGATCCACTTGTCCAACCTATCATCTCTAGTAAAATGGGAGGTTTGGACTTAAAATTCACCATGTAACCAACCTATACTTCATTGTATTATGAAGAGTAGAAAAGCAAAGCTCCACCACTTGTCTAAGGTAGTTCCAAAATCAACATGGAGAGAAGCAAGCTTCACCATTTGTCCAAGATAGGTTCCATTAAAACATGGAAAACCTCATATATGTTGTACATGGAAGCTTTTTTCCAAGGTCCACCACTTGTCCAAGCTAGGATCCATTAAAACATGGATAGAAACAAGGCTCCACAACTTGTCCAACCTTTATAGCTGCAAAGTGTACCGGTAGTCTAAACTAGGCATGGGAAAATAATAGAAGGTCCACCACTTATCCAATATATTATCTCTAATAGCATGGGAGGTTTGGTCTCAAGATTTAGGAATTGGCTAACCTGTATTTCATTGTATTATGATGAATTTGGTTTTAAAGTCAACTACTTATCCAAGCTATAAGTTTATATCTTGAATGGTATTCCTTCCCATCACTTAGAAAACCAATGATATGTTGTACATGGGGGGGTTTGTTACAAGGTCCACCACTTTTCCAAGCTAGTTTCATTGAAACATGGATGAAGACAAGCTCCACCATTTGTTAAATCTAGACTCCATTGAAATCTAGAAAATCCATTCTATGTTGTACATGGGGTTTTTGTTTTAAGGTCCAACACTTGTCCAAGCTAAGATCCATTGAAACATGGAGTAGAGAAACACTCCACCACTTGTCCAAGCTAGGAAACATTGATAGTAGTTGGCTTAGTTTGAAGATCCACCACGTGTCTAAGCTAACTCTATTGAAACATAGAGAGAAGCAAAGGTCCACCAACTGTTCAAGCTAGGCTCCATCGAAACATGGACAGAAGCAAGCTCCACCATTTCTCCAAGATAGGCTCCATTGAAACATGGAGAGAATCAAAGGTCCACCATTTCTCCAAGCCAAGCTCCATTTGTCCAACCTATAAGGTTATATCTTAAATGGTAATCTTTCTAATCACTTGGAATACCCATGATATGTTTTACATGGGGGTTTTGTTCCAAGATCACCACTTGTCCAAGCTAACTCTATTGAAACATAGAGAAAAGCAAAGGTCCACCACTTGTCCAAGCTAGTCTCCATTGAAACAAGGAGAGAAGCAAGCTCCATCATTTCTCCAAGATAGGCTAGCATGGATAAGTGCACCTTGAAACCAACCTTCCTATGAGGCAATAGAGCATATACTACATATTTTATGTATGCCCCATGCCTCAAATTAAGAAGTTATAGACTAGAAGTGGACCTTGCTTTAATGTCACATGCAATAAATTAAGGAAAAATAGCCAAGTGGATTGTATTCCTCAATGGATCCTTGCTTTCACAAGTTGTGAACCTTGAGTCACTTTTACATTAACTTGGACAAGTGGTGGACCTAGAAACCAAGCTCTCCATGTTGAGATAAGTTGTAGGTAGGACAGTAGAACATAGACAACAATAATGGATTCAATATACTCGTCTCCTAATAATCCAATTGATTGAAACCATGGTATTTTAGTTGTTTTCATTGTGTATTGTATGTGCATAAAGTGGAATGAGACCTTAAGAAAACTCAAATTTTTGACTAAATATCTATATTTTGTACATGATATATTGAAAGTTGTCCAACCTGGGAATTGGGATTTTCCCACTTTACCTAATATGGTCTTTATAGATCGAGTTGTTGCCAATTATAACTCGTCGGACTCTGACGCTGGCCAACAAGTAGCAATCTTGCAACCCAATAGACGTGTCCGCAGGCGCTTTGGTCAAGCAGCATATGTGAGGCCACAAGATGTAGCCTCTGACAGCTCGGGGGATGATCATGTAGAGCACATTCCCAACGAGGCAATGTTTGAGCCCGAGATTGATGAAATGATCGAGACGATCATGGATTCAGAAAGGCTTATCTATGATGATATGAAAAGTGAAGCCGATACGCCATTGTATAATGGAGCATGTATGTCTAGATTGAAAGCACTCCTGGTTCTTCTCAACATGCACGCAAAGTTTGGATGGAGTGACACTAGCGTCACAGCGCTTTTCAGGTGATCTATCACAACTAGTTTACTTTAATAAAACTCTAAATGTATAATGATCTGATAGATTTTTACACGACTGTATCGTATTTTTATGTTGTGTAGATTGCTTAAAGAGCACATACTACCAGCTGACAATGTGATGCCAGATTCCCGAGATGAAGCAAGAAAGATTTTGCGAAACTTGGGGATGGATTACAATTCTATCCACGCTTGTCCTAATGACTACATTCTTTTCAGAGGGGAATACATAGACATGGAGAAGTGTCCGAAATGTGATTCCGAAAGATATCGAGTAGATCTCCACGGGACAAAAATTCCACAAAAGGTTTTGCAACATTTTCCTCTGCTTCCTCGCATCAAGCATTTCATCGAATGTAAGTCCATGACTGCCCTAGCATCATGGCATGAGGAGAATAAATCTTCGGATGGTGTGCTACGAATTCCTGCAGATTGCGCAGCCTGGAAACATATAGATGGAACATGGTCGGATTTTGCCAGGAAAGCTCGAAATTTGCGCTTAGGCCTGGCTATGGATGGCGTAAATCCATTTGGTCAAAGATCAACATCTTACAGTGTATGGCCCGTTGTCATCGTCAACTACAACATTTCCCCGTGGTTGACTACGAAGAAGGGGCACCTATGGCTAAGCTTGATTGTGCCAGGGTGATATAAAGTGGAGAATATGGATGTGTATCTTCGTCCACTATTGGAAGAGCTACAACAATTGTGGATTGGCATAGAGGTGGTGGATATGAGCCGACACACAAGACGACGGAATGCTTTGATTAGAGGCATTCTAATGTGGACCATGCATGACTATCCCGGGCTAACAGAGTGCTCGGGTGATCTATTGACACTCCTCACTCAGACACTGTAAATCTTGTTTTCTCCCATAGTTGATCTATTATCATGTATATACATGCAGGGCTTCAAACAAGCGGATACAGAGCATGTGTCACATGTGGACCTAGACTGAATGCACGTAGGGCGCCCTCACTGAAGAAGCAAATCTACGAAGGTCATCAAGCATATCTTCCAGAGAATCATGTGTTGCGCGACGGCTTTTTGGGAAGAGAGCCACCAAGGATGTCTGCACAAGCATGGTTAGAGCAGAAGGAGATGTGCGATGACGGATTGCCTCCAGGGATGAAGAGACTATCTCTATGGTACGAGTTACCATACTGGCCCCGACTCATGATCAATCACTTGCTCGATCCAATGCACATATTCAAGAATGTGGGTAATCTACTATGGGACCATCTGACCGGCAAGAAAGATACTTTGGGAGCCAGAGTTGACCTTAGAAATGTGGATCGTATGGAGCAATATTGGCCGCAAACAGCGTCAGATGGATCGATAAAACTCCCTAAAGCACCATGGATTTTCACATGAGCCCAAGAACACAAAGTAAAAGAGACCATTCGATCTTTGCGGACCCCCACTGGCGTAATGCACTCGCTCCGAACGTGTTTTACTAAAGAAGGAAAGCTTACCGGTTTGAAGTCACACGATTGGCATAAAATGTGTCAGGTACGTTCACAGTGGACTTTAATATCATTGCATAAAATGTGGACTTTAATATCATTGCTGCACATACTTTACAGTTTATTTTACCGGTTGCCATTGAGGGATGTTTGTCTCTCGACATCCGTAACACAATCTACAAACTTGCAAAGCTGGTGCAATGGATCTCACAAAAGGAGATCAACGTAGACTCCATACCATTCGCCAAACTAAATGCTGCGGAGCTTGTGTGCATGTTTGAGAAACATTTTCCTACTACCATGCTAACCATTCAGGTGCATCTTCTTGTTCACATAGTTGATGAGGTGGAAATAGCTGGCACAGTTAATTCCAGATGGATGTTCTTCTTAGAACGTTTCATGAAAACGCTTAAGGGATATGGGCGTCAAAAGGCACGTCCGGAGGGTAGCATGGCAGAAGGTTGGTTGGTATCAGAGTCCCTAGTGTACATTGGAGAGTGGCTAGACGGATTTGATAAAGCCCGGAACACGCTATGGCGAACCATAAATGATGAGCGCATATCTGGGATTGTCAGGTGCAATCTCGGTGTTGAGAAGAAGATGACGGAAGATCTAGAGGCTAAAATCAACCGATTTTGCATGCTTCACAATCCAGTGATGCAAAAGTGGATTTCACAATATGAGGATGCAAAGCAAGAGTGACAAAGGGCACGAATCGAGTGGAGACGTGGAAGACGACCACCGATGCACTATCCGACGGTTCTGGAGAGCCTACCAACGTTCATGAGCTTAAGATGGTTGCACAACCAATTGAAAAGCGCACAACAATGCGGTGACGAAGTGACTGAGGAAGAGTGGGAGTACTCTCGGGGTTGCGCGACCAAGGTAAGTTTGCAATGTATGACTAGCTAGTGACTTTATTTCTAAACGTTTGAACGGCCACTCATAATCTTTGTTCGTTGTAGTATAAGTCATACACAACAGCATGGTGTAAAGGTCGACATTTTAGGGTGGAACGGATCGACAAAAAGCGTTTTACTCAAGATTGTGGAATCATGGCAAAATTTGAACAGTCTAGTCGACGGCGTTCCTCTGATGCAGATCCTGTGGTGGCGGAACTCACTTACTTCGGCACGCTACAAGAGATTTTGAGGATCGATTACAGACGATTTTTTGTCGACTTGTTCGACGTGCAATGGTTCAAGAAAATTATGGAGGGTCGCAACGCTACTGTGCGTAGAGGAGAGTCTGGTTTTCTTGAGGTGGATTCTACTAAGAAATGGACTGACCTAAGAGACACTTTCGTACTACCCGAGCATTGTGAACAAGTAAGTATGTAAATACTTAACATCCCCCTTTTACAAGTTATGTGCTAGAAAGCTCTCATGTAAGTTATGTGGCTCTGGCAGGTAATATTTCATCCTACAAAGTCTACATCAAACTGGTGGTACGTCATAGAGGTAGCCCCTCGTAGTGCAAGGACGTATGAAGGCTACCATGTGCCAATCACAACGGCATCAATGGAGGAGATCAGAGAAGATGCTCAATCAGAAGCCGCTGCGGGGGTGCCAGACGAGCATCAAGATGCTACTACTCTATATGGGGTGCATGCAGAGGAGCTACAAAATGAAACAGAGGATATGTGTTTAAACGGAAAGCTCTATATAGATATAGGAAGTTATGCTGAGTTATGCGAGGATGAGAGAGAGATCTCTTAAAGCCACAAATATTGTATTTGAATAATTTTGCTCCGTGTTGTAAAAGCTCTGGCTCTCTAAGTACCTTCCATGGTGTATAACGCTCTTTTCTACTCGCGCTCACATCTTTTGATTGAAAATTCTGAGTTTCGACTTGCCTCTTATATCACTCAATTCATTGTGTCATTGTATTTATATGCGTCATTACATCATTGTATTTAATGGTCTTTGCGTCATTGTCTACTCTATTCATTCAATATTAAGTTTAAATATTCCTGTGTTTAATGCAGGTATAGATGATGAGGAGTTTCTTTCTTCTTTGTCACCGCAGCAGAGACAGTGGTATGTGGAGCGTCATCTCCATCCGCATCTCCCTCTCTTTCGGAGCATTCGGCGCGCTCCGAAGCTTCGGCGTCGACGAGACGATCTTCACACTCGTCTAGACACCGGCGTTCTAGTGGTGTCGGTGGCGGTTGTTGTGGGGATTCCGTTGCCGATGCCTCCACACCGCCTCGTGTTCAACGAGGCTCTTTACCCTCCCCTTCTTTGCCCGCCCCCACACCAGCCACAGCATCGCCATCTACGCCAGGTTTTGCGCGGCTGACTGTTCCTAGCAGCTACACACCGCTACCTACTCCGCCAGGAGCCACCCCACTCGACACTCCTCGCTTCGGGGCCCAGACGCCTGTGGAGACACCTGACGTCCATACCCCCATCGACACGCCGCTAGAGACCCCTACCAGGACACCCAGGTTCACGCGTCAGCGGCCAGAGGGCTTGCCTTACTCCGTCGACTTCAGCGGCGGCATCATCATGGATGATGACGGCAAGAAGGTGATCTCGCGCATGCGTGGTCTTTGCTCTCAGCTGTTTAGACACTACATACTAAACAAATGGAGTGAAGTACCAAGTGATTTAAAAAATAGAGTCATCAGCATACTTCATGACGAGTTTCCCGTTCCAACACGGGATCAGCGCTTCAATGAAGACCTGATGAAGATTCGAATGCGCGAATACTGCAAACACAAGCGTTCCGAAGTGCAAAAAGCAATCAAGCATGGGTGGAACAGGCCAGATTGGCTGGCCAAAGAAGATTGGAAGAATGCGAAGAAAGCAGCGCGCGAGAATCTCGACAAGTGGAAGCAACAAAAGGATGCAGCCGAGCGCGAGTAGAGGCAGGGAGCTTGCACCACTTGGGGAGAGGTGGATGGGCATCATTTGAGGCCGATTTTGTAAGTGTTTTCGCATTGCTCTTTATGTTCGATAGTTTAGGGTTTATGAGTTTTTTAATTCTAACATAATGAAATCTTTGTATGTTTTGACAGTGGTCGATGATAGGACGTGATCCCACACCGTACGAGCGCGAGTACGCAGGCAGGAAGGGCTTAAGCGCCCTGATGGACATTCTCAGTTCTCGCGGCGGCATGGTTAGTATTAGGGTTTACTCTTTTCTATTTTTTGTATTGTTTTATAAATGTCGTTATATGTTTATACTTACTGAAAGCTGTCTTATTCTCTTTTTTTGCAGAATCCGACAGATACGCCGCTTGGACGCGATGAGACGTCTGACTAGACGACGTCGGTTTAGCCGTAGCTAGATAGCATTAGTTTAGGGTTTCTCATAGCTTATGTATCATGAGACGGATTTTATACGTCTTTTTGAACCATGTATATTATTACATTTGTCACCGCAGTTCATTTTGCCAATCAATTCTTTATGCCTATGATGTTGTACAATTGTCATTATTACATTTGCCAATCAATTCATTTTGCCTATGATGTGTACAATTGTCAATTTTACGCTTGTCAATTTTACGTTTGTCAATTTTGCAAACAATGCGTCTTGTGGGTGACTATTTTGGGTCTATTATCTACCCTTGCACTTTTTTAAAAAAGTGAATCAAGTACAATATGGTTGATGGGTGGCAGGGCATTCAATGCCCTGTCACCAAAAAAAAATTCTCTCGGGCGTCGCTATAACCGTCGCTATTTATGGCTCTGGAGCGTCGCTATAAGCGTCACTATAGACTTCTGTGTAAACGTCACTATGAGCGTCGCTATGAGCGTCTCTATATAGCGACGCTTATAGCGACGCTCTCGTAGCAACGCTATTAGCGACTGTTTTAGCGACGCCCGGGATTATAAAAACCCAGTGTATTTCCGTCGCTAACAGCGTCACAAGAGCACACAACCTCTTGTAGTGAATCTCAAGGCACACAACAGAGAGTGTATTACTTACTGTGCAATGGAAAGATAAGTTAGCCCTAGTGTGACGGGCGTATATACAATGCACGGGAGAAAAAACCTTCTAGTGAGAGAAAAAATGCCCTGGCGGTCCTAAGTGTGTTCATAGACATCACTACCACATGTATATTGTAACAGAGATGAGGAGATCATCGGTTTTCTTTGTTTTTCTCTGTGAAGCCTTTTGCTGTAGGCTTCAACGAGCTGGCATTCGGATTCATATATTGCAGCCTGAGGTATAGTGTGGCCATTATTATTTTTATTTGTGATGAATGTCACTGATTGGGTTTTGTGTGTTCCTTTGCTAACAAGTTATGGGGGCTATGCCTCTTCCTATTTGCATTTGTAACTCAATCCACTTGCCAAGATTCACCCCATCTCCATGTTACACATGCAGGTGCTACCATCGATTCTTCCTTGGGCTGGGTGTACCATTTTATTCCCACCCTTGCTATACCCTTCCTCTTGAGTGTAGACCTCGAGGTGCAGATTCATTCTGCATTGAAGTTTCTTTCTTATTTTCAGACATTTAACTATCCATCTTAAGCTTTTTACCAAGATAAATTAAATCTTCATTGTAAACACGTAGGTCCGTCCTCGTTGTTGTCATGAAGATTCTGAGTTATGTGTGCAGCTTTTTCTCTGCACGGTTGCTTCATTAATGTTTGATCGTGTAAGTGACTACTGCCTATGGATGTTGTCACTTGTAGTCCGCATGGCATTTTTCAATTATCTTTTGTAATATTGATGTCACTTATGTTTGTATATTGGAAGCGAAGTCCTTGCAATGATGGGCATAAATCTGAAGCTGGGATTTTTTCATGAGCATTATAACAAGGTGTGCTTGCACACTACACTGAGCAAGGTTAATAGTAGAGAAGCTTACATTGAACGGAACCTTGAATGTGGACGGATGTCAAGGGATGGTGCAGAAAGTAGTTGAGCTTCTTCCATAATATAGGTGTCACTACTTATTATAGTTGTCACTACTTATTATAATGCCTCTTAAAAGGAAATTTTCCTCATGGCTTCTCCCTGTAATTTCTATAAGCTTCAATGTTTGTGACCCTCATGGTGCTCAAACAAGAGAGCTACTCCTTGGAATTCTTGAGAGCCATTGTCTCTAGTCCTTGAGCCCACAAAAAATTTTGCATCTCTGTTTTTATCATGGGAGATATAAGCTTTCTCTAGTTCTGGCAGCAGCCAAGACTTGCGCTTCACGAGCAAAGGCCTTGCTTGCAACTTAAACTGCAGGATGTAGGTTTATTTTCTTGCTTGTAAAGCTGAAAGTTACTTGTCTATAAAAATGTGGTGGCTATTGCAGAAGATGCTTCCACCACGGCCATCCTATGAACTTTGTCACAAAGTTTTAGAACAACCTACAACTGTGTCAACCCTTGCAAGCATGTGAGACTAGATGAGTTCAATGATTAGTGGTAGAGAGAGAGAGAGAGAGAGAGAGAGAGAGAGAGAGAGAGAGAGAGTCAAGCCATTCATCAAGTGAAGTTCTACAGCAGAAACTCTAGAAGTTGGGAGCGGTATTTAGTCCTCTTGCCACCCACATGATCGTGGAGCTCCTCTCATTTTTGCTGGTGATGATGGGATGAACAACATTATTGCGCTACATCCCAACCAAGTTTCATATTTTCTATTTTTTTAATGGCAATGCCCAATTAAATTCATTTCGAGAGTCTGTGCAGCCTTCTTGTCATCGCCAATATGGCGTGTATTTATTATTGATGGTGGTGAAGGTCACGAATTTACAGTAATCCAACTGGTTACGAATACGAATCGTATGTATTCCCAATTGTGTGGGAACCTATCTCCTTGATCTCTTGTAGAGCGTCAACTTAGAGTTATATATTACAATTTCTTAGGTCACCATCCTTGTCTCCTCTCTTCTATCTAACTTGCAAGTTCTCTCTTATAGTTTCATGCACATTGATTCTCAATCCTTCCTTTTCATCTCCAGTATCCCAAGTTTGATTGAATTAGAACTAGAATATGTATCTCATGTTCTCTCTTTTCACCGTCTTGCCATCTAACTATCACACCTCAATCTGCCACCTCACTTGATCTGTGAAATGCCACTCAGTGCTTTTGTCTGGGCTGCTTCCTTTCTTCAACAACATGCCTCTTGGGAAAGGGCAAGTGATCTATGTTACATGGATAGTGATGAACATATAACCGTGGACAAATGATGATTTGAGAATAAATGGCAACGTCTAGGAGATGAAGAATAGCATGCAAAAGGTTGTTATTTTGCAGCATCGATATCATCGTACAAGGGAAATGCTAGCACTACCATATACTCTTGCCTTGGCTTGATGTAGACGTCAGTCCCCCTAGCCAACTGCTGCATGCTTCTAACAAGTCAAATATATATTTGTATTGAGCTTCTTGAGGTGGCACAAATGCTTCATGGATCTCTCTCTCTCTCTCTCTCTCTCTCTCTCTCTCTCTCTCACACACACACACACACACACACACGTCAGTGATGGTTCTGTGTTTGTGTATGCATGCCACTTTGTCTTTGGAGGAGCAAAATTGGATGCTTGAAATTGCCCCTCAACTTGGTCTTGAGCAAGCAAGAAGTCTAGATGCCTATGCCTAAAGGGAAAAAAGGACAACTTCTCTACAGTAATCTCAAACCTTATACTAATGATTCCTGTGTCAAAGGCCTCCAATAGAGTTGTTGCTTTCATCAATGATGACTTGTAATGTGCAGTGACAAACATGATTGTTCTTGTGTTGCATCAACAAAAGCATTACTCCCTCACTCTTATCGTAAACGTTTTGGTTTTGGTTTTGTGTTGCATCAACAAAAGCATTACTCCCTCACTTGTTATCTTCGGAGCACGACTTGTGATTTTTCTTGCTTGTAAAATTTATCCCCAAGGTGGTAGGCCTTGTGATTTCATCACTTGTTTTAAAGCTTTGGAAATAAGGCAATAAAAATTTGAAGCGTGATATTTAAATCATTGCTGGTTTCTTTAATATGGTAAACCTTGAGCTTGAGAAAACCAATGTTAATCATAAGCCTTCACTCTCATTGTTTCAAAATCAATCTATTTCTCTCTCACGCGTGCGCGCGATCGCGAGTCGCCCACCACTGGGCCTCACACTCCCTCAGATAAGTATATAACTTTCATTGAAGCCTGTCCTTAAGTTTTGTCCAAGCCCACTACGTCATATATGAACGTCAGCAGTATGCCCGGTAAGCCCAAAGTCATCTTTGTTGTGCTGCAGCCTCTACCCACTCTCAACGATGCAAGCATCAGAAGGCAGAAAAACTAGGGTGCGAAATGCTTCTCGCATTGGCATGGGAGGAGCTAGCTGCTCCAAGCCAAGGCACAGATCAGGGAACGAGATAAATAACAAGTTGTTCCCCTTGTCGTTTTGTCCAGGTGGACATTTTGAGAGAGAGAACGAAGAAAGCGAGCAGAGCACGAGAGCTGTCTAGGGGGGTTTCAATCGTCACAGAACTGCTACAACTGGAGAACGCCTTCAGGGTGCATGACGCGCTCTCACGCGCCTCAGTCATCACCCTGCTCCCTGCGCGCCTAGCTCTGCTCTGTGAGAGAGAGAGAGAGAGGGGGGGGGGGGGGGGGGCGGGGGGTTTTAATTGCCACATGGACAAAAAGACAAACAAGGGAGATTTTGATTTATCCCAATCCGGTGCAGATCAACTCGTGCAGCGGTTTTGGATACGACGAACAATATCATTGTACTCCCAGGTAAACAAGTCAAGCCATTCAGTGGTGTGTGTGTGTGTGTGTGTGTGAGAGAGAGAGAGAGAGAGAGAGAGAGAGAGAGAGAGAGCAAGTCAAGCTATTTAGCAAGTGAAGTTCTGCAGCAAAAACTCTAGAAGCTGGGAGCGGTATTTAGTCCTCTTGCCATCCGCATGATCGTGGAGCTCCTCTCTTTTTTGCTGGTGATGATGGGATGAACAACACTATTGTGCTACATCCCAACCAAGTTTTATATTTTCTATTTGTTTAATGACAATGCCAATTTGCCCGATTAAATTAATTTTGAGAGTGCAACCATTTTGTCGTTGCCAATATGGCTTGTATTTATCGTGGAAGGTCACGAATATACAGTAGTCCAACTAGTTACGAATACAAATCTTATATGCATTCTCAATTGTGTGGGAACCTATCTCCTTGATCTCTTGTAGAGCATCAACGTAGAGTTATATATTACAATTGCTTAAATCACCATCCTTGTCTCCTCTCTTATGTCTAACTCATGAACCTTTTACCAGGGAGTTAATATTTGCGTAATATATTACCCAAAAAATTTGTGTGACCTCACAAGGTTTTGTTGACATATTTACATGATCACAATTAAAATGCTCACAAATAAGCCGCTTCATAGCGAGCTAGAAACCCACAAAAAGCTCACCGATCTTTTGCATTTTTCCTACAGGCCCACCGAGAAAACCTAAAGCCCATTAAGCTTGCAACTTAATATACAGAGGGCCTTCATCGGGCCTGTTGGGTGTTTTTTGTTGAGACACACACACACACACACACACACACACACACACACACACACACACACACACACATTATTGATTGCCTTCGTTGCGAGAGCTATTTAGTGTCGCCACGATTATAATGATTACTTGCACGCAGAAAATAGACATTGTTTGATACACTTACAACCACACATAGCTCGTAGATGCGTTAGCACACATTCTCTGGTTCATGAGGAATGCTTGGCATTGTTGTGTAGCTCTCTTCAAGCCAATGGTGATGATGCAGTTAAATCTCCAATGCGATCAGCGAGAAGGAAGTAGCATCGGGATGAAGCTCTCTCTCTCTCTCTCTCTCTCTCTCTCTCTCTCTCTCTCTCACAAACGGTCAGTGAGAGTTTAAAACTTTGATTATGATTAAGTTCTCTTTATAAAATGAGCTAGGTACCTTATATACTAAAGCTACCATAGGTTAAACCAAAATAGAGTTCAAGGGGTCTGTTGGGGTTCAACAACACAATGATCTCTCTCAACAAACATACTCTCATATAGAATCAAACTTCACACCATAATCAGACGCATCAAAAAGCACAGTCAGACAAATTCAGACATAACAAAGTTAGAGCCAAGAGAAGAAGATCAGACATAGTAAGAAAACTCCATTGATCAAAGCTTGAATACATCTCTACTCTTGTGTGTTTGTTACCCACGATTTCTACCATAAAAAGAGTTACAACTGTCTAACTAAATTCTTGGCATACATATCTGATTGAGCAAAATATGACCTAACCATATTCCGACTGAAGTAATTCCGACCAGCATGACATAATCCGACTGAGCACTATTCTGACAATTCTATTACCCTTTCAACAGGGTCAAATGGCTTTGTATTTACAATCTGGAAGTACCATTGCACCCCGGTTTTTACAACTAGAATAACTACTCATTATCAATGATGTTTTTAACCATAATCCACATCATTTCATAGCTCTCAAAAAATAAGACTTTGGTATGAGAATTGAGTTATGTCATTTTGTTGACCCATGGGTCAACACTCCCCCCCTCCGAATTCATTTCGTCCTTGGCATGACCTCATTGTCAATGTTGGTGCGTTCTTTGTTGGTGTTTTGATTTATTGTGCTTTATGTCCTTCACGTCCAAACCCCGAGCTGCAACATTTGTTGCTATTATTATAGGGTTATTGCCAGATTTAAATTCAAAAAGAAGCCAATCTTGTTCAGGTTGACTCTTATCATCAAGGATAGATAAAGGTGCAAATTCATCCATTCGAAGTTGTCTAGTAACTTGATCACAATCTCTTTTTGTTTCATAAATATGATCACTTTACTTCCATCCATCGTTCGCTTCAGTAAATCTGTCAATTTTGAGCATTTCTCATTCTCAAAAACAACTTCTACAATATGTAGAATTGAATGATTGGCTTTTAGAGCTTATGAACCAATGACAATTTTGTAAGGATTCTGTAGAAATTGTCTGGCTAAACCTTCAACTTGTTTAGACCAAGTTATACTCCAATACTAAGTCTATTTGTCAGGCTGAATCTGGGAGATAAATTTTTTATTTGAGATTCAAAACCCATGTTTGCTAGGGATTTTCGTATTCTTTGCCTTCTTCGTATCACTTGTACCGACATTTTGCTCCATTGCTTTCAATTTAATTATACCAAAGACATAAGAACTAGATGTTCAGTTTTAAAAATAATTTTCTGCTTTTCAATATATATTAGAAAAACAATCACTAAAAAAGCAATCAAATTACACAATATGAGATTTGCAATGCACCCTAGTCAATTCTACATATTGAGGAGATATGTTCTAAACGCACATACACATTGCAATGCACTCTCTACATGGCATCATGCATACAAAAATGATATGAAATTGTCAATGCAATTATAAATATAATGATTAGTTTATACGTCCTCTGTGATCTGAAAACAATAAGACACAACTATTTTCACATGCTACAAAGAATCATCAACATTTACATTGAGATGATGATAATTATTTGCAAAACACACACGAAAGAAATATTATCGATGATTGGCCATCTCATGCACTAGCGATCTTTCATAGTACATAATGCACTCCCTATATAAACCAATGCATAAAACAAGGCAATGAAATCTTGAAATTGGTGGTATAGTTTCTCACACATGCATATTTTGGATTGTTGGAACATGCCTATGCAGCACAAACCACAACAAAGGTAGATGTATACAGCTTTGGCAGGGTCATTCTCGAGATGTTGACTCGGCAGAAGCCCACTGAGGTTTCCAAAGGAGTGAGCTTGCCTGAATGGGTCGTACACAAGCTTTCGGATGGTTCTGGGAGGTTAGTCAAAGAGGCATTGGATACGCAATTGCTCCATTCACCTTCCACAGTTGGGCAGGCACTATAGCTCTTTCAAATGGGTATCGCATGCACCCGAGACCAACCCCATGATCGGCCCACAATGCAAGACATCTTGCCTTTTCTATGCACCCTCTGATTAAAGTAGATGGCTACACCATCTTCTGGGACAATCTGAAGCTGATGGTCTCAGATAATGTTCGAAGCTAGACACACCCCACGGCATCTAACTATTTGGAGGATTATTATTCTTGTAATTATTCGTTCATTGAGGAAAACCTAATTTTTCACCTTGTAATTATTGAGACTTACAGAAGTTTCCAGATTATATCCCAGTTTTGATAGTTAGATTGAGTAGATGGTTGATTTTGGAACTTTAGGGTTTGAGAAATTTTAAGGTATATATACCACTTTTTGACCTTAATGAGAGGACCTTTTGTCATTTTAAAAAAACAAGTTTTGAAGTCTGTGAGTATGCGTACTGTGTACGAGAGAGAGAGTGTGAGCTTCATCTTGATGCTATGTGTGCTCCGGTGGTCGGAATCGAGTGCGAAAAAGTGCAGCGTGTTGCCCCCGACGAGAGCTATGAGCCGATACCTACATTGCGCACGTACGGTTTGGTTTTGCAAGCTCCTTCTACGAGCTTCATCGGTTGTTTGGGTGAGCATACGTTGTCCGATTTTGCATTGCAGCATATCCATGCGTTTACATTGAGTAGAACTACACATTAGGCACTTTAGATTTCCGAAACGAAGACCTACAGATTTCGGCCAGACATCCTACGTGTTTTTGTACCAGGTGTTTTGGGTTGGGATTTTGGTTCTTAGACCTTAGGGAGAGCGACCTATTGGTATTAGTAGGATCTCCTTTAAGCTCTATGGTGTTTCGAGATTGTTTGATGGGTGTTCGACTCTAGAAAGCGTTGTAGGAAGTTTCCTCTTATGCACTCTTGAAGGCTGTGACTTAGAAAATTGGTAGAGACCTCTGTAGGAATTAGTTAGGAGTCAGTCGAGTGTAGGTTGACACCTTATGCTTGCTTCCACGCGCCTGCGGGTTGAGCTTCGTCCTTAGATGACATTACATGTTAGGTGAGTTCTCGCTGTGTTGACGTCCGTCGCGGCGTATCCGTCCAACATTGGCGCCGCTGCCGGGGACGAAAACCTTAGGTAGGTGACTGAGACTAATCCTTGAGGATTGGGATTTTTGGCTTGCTAAGAGTCTTGTTTTACATTTAGATAGGATCAGAGGGTGGAGGACTCTCTAGGTTTTAGAGGGAGTCTAGGAAGCGTGTGCCTGGCCTAGATCCTTTGACTTAGGTAGATTAGGTAGACCAAGGTAGTTTTAGGTAGTAGTCGAGTTCTAGAGAAGAAGTTGGAGTGGTAGAAGAGGTGAGAGGAGAGCTTGAGAGTCCGGAGAGGCCAAAAAGCAACCAAAAACACCATTAACACCATTTCACATGATAAGTAAGAGTAGAGTAAGTAGGACATCATGATTCAGGATCTAGAGCATTTCATGCATGTACACTTGCTTGGTAAAATCATCACAAGTTTGTAAAAGACGCAAAAGTGTGTTTGAAAGCCTAATTGAAGTCCAAAAGTTATTGTGAGTGTTTCTGATAGATCTACAGAGCATCAGAAGCATTTCTGTCAGGAAAAAAATTAATTTCAAGCTAGGAGACATCCTACGCGTAGGATGTCTATAGGCTAATCTGGGAGGGATTTTGGGATTTTGAGTTGACCAATGTGTTCAGAAGGTAGGGTTTACCCCAATTTCAACTGGAAAGTGAAAATTTGACCGTATCTTGACAGGATAAGGCTAGATAGACTGAAATTGCCAGACATCCTACCCAAATAGTGCCAAAACATTATTTTGAGACCAAAACCATAAGATGGCTGCATGAGCATGTCTTGCATGATATATTGAGTGGCTAAAAGGGGTTTCACCTCATTTGAGTGAGAAAAGTTCAAAGCGGACTTTAGCACTTTTGACTGAAAAAGGCAAGAACAATTGAAATTTGGGACTTTTGAAATCCAAACCAAAATCTAAGCATACCACTGGGTTACTGACATCAAAGGGAAGCTGTGGGACAAGTCTGGGGTCAAACAGGCCAAAAAGACATCCTACGCGTAGGATGTCTTCTAAGTGATTTTGGACTCCAACCCAATTTTGAGTATACCAAAGTGATCAGCAACTCAAAGGGAGCCTGGTCTTTGAGTTTGAAGCCATTCTGATGAAAAAGACATCCTACGAGTAGGATGTCTAAAGCAAGAAATTGAAGCCAGACTTTGACAGTGAGCATAGCCAGGTGTTGTATAGCCTAAGGCAAGCCTCCTAGTCAATTTTGGTCCAAATTGGAGTTGATTAGATTGATCAATATCAGCAACAGGCTGTCGAAACAGATTTTTGACTCATTGACCAGCTAATAGGTGTCCAAATTTAAACCAAAAAGTCTCAGCACAACAAGGAGAAACCACAGTGCAAAAATCCGGGCAAAACACAGTAGGAGACATCCTACGCATAGGATGTCTATTGAGGCATACTGCAAAGAAAATTTGACCTGGCATAGACAGTGAGATTCTATTTGTCTTAAGGGTTCCAGAACTTCTTTCAGAAGTGAATTTGGACCTTGTTTGCCTATTTGACGAAGCAAAGACTGAATTCAGACTTTTTCGCATAAATTGACCAACATTTGAGGATAGTATAGTTTCAGATTAGCAGACCTAATCCAGAACATCAGCAGTGTATAAAATACAGTAGTGGTTGAGATTAACTCTCCAGTTATACCAATCATTACTAAGATAACCTCTAGCAGATAAATGCTTTGACTCGATTGCCGAAATTAAAACGCTTGTGTACAGGTATATTCAGCAACAAAGCAAGAAATTGTGCAGAAACTGACACTTTGCCAGGTGAGTGGTTGGATTTGTGATAAATTTCATTGATAATTTTGATGAATTTAAGATCAGGAAGATACATTGTTAGAGACCAGAAGGTGGGAGGTGACCAAGGTAGCTTAGTGTCCACCGAAGAGAGTGTAACTCAGGCAAGGCTAGATCCGCTAGCACCGATTATTGAGGAAGGTAGTGATACTCACACTTCGTCAGAAAAATATTTCTTCATGATGGGTAGTCAACAGCCAGGAGGTTTCACCTATGATGGACCTATGCGAGGAGGAAGCACCTCCCAAAATCCTTTGAATGATTCCAAGCTCACTGTGATCTTCTTAGAGGGAACAAACTTGAGGGGAGCCCTAGTCTATTCTGACTATCAAGGACGCAAGTTCATTTGTATCGAAGAGAGACCAACTCAGAGATTGGAGATAATCCGAGTATATGATGATGGAGATAGATTCCGAGACGAAAAGGGGAACCACTATCTAATAGTTAGTAACCCTGAAGATTACAACAGATATGGAGATAACGTAGCGAAAGGGAAAATGGTTTCAGAAACTCAAGAACCGCCACCAAACATTGATCGGCCCGGAGCTATTTTTATGTATGATAAGAAAACAACCAAGGTTCCAACTTATAACGAGAACGTGGGAATCTACAAACATGAGAGTGAGGGTATAGTCTCTTACTTTCGCAGCAAAGAACCATACGTAAACGAATTAAGCAAAGACAAGGTTCTTTACTTATTCTCTTATGAAACTGCTACGGGGAAGGGTATAGTTTTTGTTGATAGATACGGGCGAGAATACCAACGTATTCTTCCAGAGGAGGTAGAAAGGGCAACAGGTCTAGGAGCATCAACATATGCCCCTGAGGAAGTGACAAGAGCCACCTACACCCCAACCAAGTCAACAAATTCTTTTTCAGATGAGTATGACGCTAGCTCACAATCCACCCGATCGTAAGCATTCAACAACCAAGACCAACCAGCAAACTAGCCATCATTGCAAGCATGGCTTCGACAGAGTGCAACATTGGAACAAGACCGAAACCGAGATGGTTATCAAGCCGCACGAGGGCTAAGAGATTTGCAAGAACCACCACTCTATTCAAGGTATCAAGGAGAGAGTAAGCCAAAGACTCAAGGGTCAACAGAGCCTAGAGGACCACCCATAGAACGAGTTCGAAGAGAAGAACCACCTTCACCGAGAACGGTTAGAAATTATGGCTTAGGAGCACCACTAGGAGAGGAACCAGCCTATTACAGAAGGCCTAAGGAGGTATATTGATTAGGACGGGGAGATCCAATGATGAGGTTTGTAGACCATCGAAGAATTAGACCTTCTCAAGTGTAAAAATGGGTAAACAAGAAATACACAGGAAGCAGAGACCCAAGAGAACATGTAGCAGCCTTTGTGCATGTAATTAGAGCCGAAGAGGTGTTAGACTTTCCTACCCAATTTGCAAGGTTTGGTCTAACCCTAGAGGATGATGCTACCACTTGGTTTGACTCTGTAGAGCGTAGAGACTTTGATCTATGGAGGAAGTGTTTGACGAGTTTATCGAGGAATTCTCACAAAGGGGAATAGCTCATAATACCGTCTTACAGATCCATAAATTCAAACAAAAAGATGGAGAATCTATACGAAAGGTAGCCCTAAGACTAAAAAGATATGTTAAGTTTTGTCATGTTGAAGAACTGCCAACTCAGTCCAGACTTATGTTGATATTCATCCAAGGAATTGTTAAGTATGGAGCCTGATTTACCCTTATAATTTTTTGTGGTAAAAGCGCACATTTGTAAGGCCCCCATTATGAGGAGAAGCCATCGTGCGTGAAGGAAAATCACTTGCCGGAAACCAAAATTTTCACGGCCAAAAATCAGGGGCAACTTTAGGGGCCTCACCAGAATATTCCTTTTCATCAGAATATTATGACCGGACGGCGGCCGAAAAGAGGTCGGAAAACAACCAGTCGGTTGGCCGGTGGCCGGTAGTCTATGGCCGGTGGCTGGTGGTCAATGGCCGGTGGCTGGTGGTCGGAAGTCAATGGCCGGTGGTCAGTGGCTGAATTCAATGGCCGGTGGCCAAATTCAAAAGCAGACTTGTCTTCTCAAGGGCGGCCACACATGGGCGGATTGGAGGGTCCGATTTGGACTTATCTACACAAGGGCAGCTACACATGGCTGCCTCTCATGAGAGAGGGCAGCCCTTTTGGCCTATAAAAAGAGGCCATTTCTACACACATTTCATAGTGTGAAGTTGACGCAACAAGGTGAGTGTGAGGTGGTGAGAGTGAAGCAAGGCGAGAGCTCCATTAAGGGTATAATCCCTTTGTAAACTACTTCTTCTTTTGAAGTACTAAAGCCATTGAGTGGCTGCTTTCCCGTGGACGTAGCCCACATTGGGTGAACCACGTATATCGTGTGTACTCTCTCTCTCTCTCTCTCTACTCTATAATCTCTTGAGTGTGAAATCTATCTCTCTCCATTAAGTAATCTACTCAAATATCTATTTAGCTACGTCTTATTTCCTAACAACTGGTATCAAAGCAAGGTTTGCTCGTAGCTAAATTATCTCAAGGAAAGGATTCCTTGAATTGAGTGGGAGTTATGGCGGAGAAAGGGAAGCTCAAGATTGAGAAGTTCAACGGCAAAAACTACCAACATTGGAAGATGCAGATTGAAGACTATCTCTACCAGAAGGACCTCTATTTGCCACTAGGCGGTCTTGCGAAGAAGCTCGCAACAATGGCAGATAAAGCATGGATTGTCCTTGATCGAAAAGCATTGGGAACAATCCGGTTAAGCTTGGCGTCAATGGTGGCCTTCAATGTTTCGGACATGAAGACCACGGAGGACTTGATGAAGTCACTTGACGACTTCTACGAGAAACCATCAGCATCCACTAAGGTATTTCTTATGAAGCGCTTGTTCAATCTAAAGATGGCAGAGAATGGTTCAGTTGCAAAACACCTAAATGACTTTAACACAAACATAAGTCAACTTCGATCGGTGAAAATCAATTTCGATGACGAAGTGCGAGCTCTCCTTATACTATCATCTCTACCGGATAGTTGAGACAGCCTTGTGATGGCTGTAAGTAATTCTATCTCTGGTACAAATACTCTTAAGTTTGATGATGTTGTGGGTGTTCTCCTAAGCGAGGAAATACGAAGGAGAAGCACAGGAGAATCATCAAGTGTTGCATTGTCAGAGGAAACAAGAGGAAGGCCTAAGGAGAGGTTCAAAAGCCAAAAGGGTCGTGATCGCTCAAGATGGAGCAAGTCACGCACAAAGTCAGTTCTTGAATGTTGGAACTGCGGCAAGAAGGGCCACATCAAGAAGGATTGCTGGTACAAGAAGAAGAAGGAGACTGAGTCTCAAGACAACAAGCCAACATCGGAGGCCAATGTGGCAGGTAAAGTAGAGCAAGATGCTCTAATTCTCTCATTAGACAATGTGTCTAATTCCTGGATAGTAGATTTCGGGGATTCATTCCATGCGACAACACACAAGCAACATTTCCAAGACTACACCAAAGGTAATTTTGGGTATGTATACTTGGGAGATGATGAAGCTTATGAGATTATCGGCAAAGGTACAATTTCTGTCAAAACTGCTAACAGAAATGAATGGAAGCTTAAAGATGTTAGGCATGTTCCTTCTCTTCGCAAAAATTTGATCTCTACAGGACAATTGGACGATGAAGGTCACAACATTGCATTCGGAAACAAACGGTGGAAGATCTCAAAGGGATCTTTGGTGGTTGCCAAGGGAGAAAAGGTTGGTACACTTTACTTGTGTACTGTTAGCACGCAACCTTCAGCTTGTGCAACAACTATAGAAGTTGACAGTGCGGTGTGGCACTACCGACATGGGTATATGAGTGCCAAAGGAATGCAAATCCTTCAAACAAAGAAGCTTCTACCAGGTTTGAAAGAAGTGGACTTAAAGTTCTGTGAAGATTGTGTTTATGGTAAACAAAAGAGGGTAAAATTTCAAAAATCAAGAAATGAAAGAAAAAATAAAAAACTTGAGTTGGTTCATTCTGAAGTTTGGGTTCCTACAAGTACACCATCACTTGGTGGGTCATTGTACTATGTAACATTCATAGATGATGCGACTAGAAAAACATGGGTTTATGTCATGAAGAATAAATCCGATGTATTTTCCATATTTCAAAGGTGGAAAGCCTTTGTGGAGAATGAAACAGGTACCAAGGTTAAATGCCTCAGATCCGACAATAGAGGCGAATATTGCAGCCAAGCTTTTGAAAGCTTTTGTGCTAGCAATGGCATTCGGAGGCAAAGGACAACCCCAAGGACACCTCAACAAAATGGAATTTCGGAAAGGATGAACAGGACAATCATGGAGCGAGCACGAAGCATGCGGCTACATGCAAGACTACCACTTGAGCTTTGGGCGGAAGCTGTAAGTACGTCTATGTACTTAATCAATCGGTCACCCTCAACGGCATTGGATGGGGGAGTTCCAGATGAGGCATGGACAGGTAAACCGGGGAATTATGCATTTCTCAAAGTATTTGGGTGTGAGGCTTTCATGCTCATAGATAGAAGCCTAAGATCAAAGCTAGATGCAAAGTCCAAAAAGTGTTTCTTCATTGGCTATGGAGAAGGTGACTTTGGGTATCGCCTATGGAATTCTGAAGATGGTAAAATCTTTAGGAGTAGGGATGTAATTTTTAACGAACAAAATATGTACAAAGATTACTTGGAAAGAAAACAAACAAAAGAAATAGGTGATGAGTACATGGAGCTTGAGGACGGTGAAGACTCAAGGACTGCAAACGGTGACAATGTGCAACAACGTCAACCAAATGAGGAGCCTCAACCTATTCCCCGAAGATCTACAAGAGCAAGTAGATCTCCAGAAAGGTTTGTTCCTTCCTTAAACCATCTCTTGATCTCAGATTATGGAGAGCCGGAATCATACAAAGAAGCTATGCAACATGAATCCAAAGAAGAATAGATGAAGAGCATGCAAGTGGAGATGGACTCACTACATCGCAACCAAACATGGGAGTTGGTTGAGTTGCCTAAAGGTTAGCGGGCACTTCAAAACAAATGGGTGTACAAGCTGAAGGAAGAAGAAGGTGGGAAGAAAAGGTACAAGTCTAGGCTTGTGGTAAAAGGGTTTTCTCAAAAGAAAGGTATTGACTTCAATGAAATATTTTCTCTTCTTGTAAAAATGAACTCAATTAGGCTAGTCTTAAGCCTTGTGACTGCTCATGATCTAAATCTCGAGCAAATGGATGTAAATACGGCATTCCCTCACGGTGACTTAGAGGAGGAAATTTACATGCTTCAACCAAAGGGGTATGAAGTAAAAGGTAAGGAGAAAATGGTTTGCAGATTAAAGAAGAGCTTGTATGGTTTAAAGCAAGCATCAAGACAATGGTACTTCATGTCTGATCGATGGATGTTGGATCATGGATTCACAAGATGCAACTCGGATCAATGCATCTACACGAAGAATTTGGGAGATAGGAAATTCATCATCCCCAATGTTGTATGTTGATGACATGTTGATTGTAAGTGCTAACATGCAGGACATCAAAGACCTAAAAGAGGAGTTGTCTAAACCTTTTTCAATGAAAGATTTAGGTGCTGCAAAGAGGATACTTGGTATGAAAATATCAAGGGACAGGACGAAGAAGACAATAAAGCTATTTAAAGAAGATTACATCAAGAAGGTACTAGAAAGGTTTGCAATGCAAAATGCAAAACCAGTTTCTACACCTTTGGCTAGTCACTTTAAACTAACGAAGGATATGTTACCAAAGACACAAGAGGAGATAGCCTATATGTATAAAGTTCCATATGCTGCAGTGGTAGGTTGTCTAATGTATGCTATGGTCTGGACAAGGCCAGACATTGCACATGCAGTGGGAGTTGTGAGTAGGTTCATGGAAAACCCAGGTAAAGAGCATTGGCAAACTGTGAAGTGGATACTTAGGTATCTAAAAGGGACAATAACAAATGCTTTGTATTTTGGAGGAACTGATATTTTTCTAAAAGGGTATGCTGATGCAGATATGGTAGGTGACAAAGATACTCGAAGGAGCACTACTGGCTATGTCTTCACGGTTGGAGGCACAGCAGTAAGCTGGGCTTCAAAGCTGCAGAAAGTGGTCTCACTTTCTACCACGGAAGCAGAGTATGTAGCAATGACGAAGGCAAGCAAAGAAATTCTGTGGCTTCACAGATTCTTAGAAGAGCTTGGATTCAAACAAGAGAATTGTGTCTTGTACAATGATAGGCAAAGTGCTATCCATCTTACAAAGACCTCAGACTTTCATTCAAGGACAAAGCACATTGAGGTGAGATATCACTTCATACGCACTCTTTTGGAAAAGGGACAACTAAAGCTAGGAAAGGTGCATACAAGTGAAAATCCTGCAGACATGTTTACAAAGGTGGTCAACAAGGAGAAGTTGAGCTTTTGCTCATCTTCAATCGGCATTCAAGGATAAGAAGCTAGGATGGAAAGCAGTCACGGGTTTGGTTTAGAGATAAGTCTCCAAGTGGGAGATTGTTAAGTATGGAGCCTGATTTACCCTTGTAATTTTCTATGGTAAAAGCGCACATTTGTAAGGCCCCCATTATGAGGAGAAGCCATCGTGCGTGAAGGAAAATCACTCGCCGGAAACCAAAATTTTCATGGCCAAAAATCAGGGGCAACTTTAGGGGCCTCTAGGGCGGAAGCCCCCGAGACCTTTTTTTCCCTCGCTGGAATATTCCTTTTCGCTGGAATATTATGGCTGGACGGCGGCCGGAAAGTGGTCGGAAAACAACCGGTCAGTTTGCCGGTGGTCGGAAGTCAATGGCCGGTGGCCGAATTCAAAAGCGGACTTGTCTTCTCAAGGGCGGCCACACATGGGCGGATTGGAGGGTCCGATTTGGACTTATCTACACAAGGGCGGCTACACATGGCTGCCTCTCATGAGAGAGGGCAGCCCTTTTGGCCTATAAAAGGAGGCCATTTCTACACACATTTCATAGTGTGAAGTTGATGCAACAAGGTGAGTGTGAGGTGGTGAGAGTGAAGCAAGGCGAGAGCATGGATCCATTAAGGGTATAATCCCTTTGTAAACTACTTCTTCTTTTGAAGTACTAAAGCCATTGAGTGGTTTCTTTCCCGTGGACGTAGCCCACATTGGGTGAACCACGTATATCGTGTGTACTCTCTCTCTCTCTCTCTCTACTCTATAATCTCTTGTGTGTGAAATCTATCTCTCTCCATTAAGTAGTCTACTCAAATATCTATTTAGCTACGTCTTATTTCCTAACAGGACTAACGAATGCAGATCTCCAGAAAGACTTACATATGAAGAGGAGCACGACGTTGAATGAGTTGACCAAGGAAGCTCTTTACCTGGTGGACAATTGTGCGGTCTACAAAGAGGGGGAGTTCAAGGTCCTTGATGACGATTCGTCTTCACAACAAAGTGGAAGCAAGTCTTCTAAGACAGCACCGAAAGGATAAGTAGTTGTAAACCAGGAGCAGCTTGTAGATGAAGTGCTAAAAAAGATCAACTTGTACACCAAGCCCTAGGCTAAACAACCCAAGTGGTGTGCTATTGAACAAAAATAGACAAACCATGGGACCGAGGAATGTTATTATAACAAGGGATATGTGAGAGAGAGACCTTACGCTCCCGAAACTCCGGTAGCTTCCCCTCAAGTTCCACCGATACCTAGATATCAAGCAGGCAACCTACGAGGACCTGTAGGTATAGAAAGACCACAACCGGTGTTGGGGCAACAACCACCCCTACCAGGATTACGACCAGTTGGTATAAGATACACACCAACAATAACTGAATCAGAGGATAAGTCTTTGGTGTCTATGCATGCATATTATGAAGATCCCAATGGATATGCGGCAAACCCTGTCTATTATCCACCGGAAGAACCCTCAACACCAGAACCATGGAGTATGATAGGAAATACAGGACCACCAACTACTGCACAGGCAACAGGAGAAGGAAGATATAGCTTAGATGAACGAACACTGATGTTCATAGCCAATGGAGGCATGGGCGGATAGAGACATGCTTACCAACAAAGAGGAGCTCAACGAGCACCTCAACAACCTAAGGGATCCTGCTACAAGTGTGGTGGAGACCATTGGCTGAGAGACTGTCCTCGTGATGAAATCATTAGAGTCAATGTGTATTGCCCAGAATGTGGAATTACTCATTTGATTCTCGATTTCCCTAAAAACCCGAGGAAAGGAGCAAAAACCACCTTGAACATGCTAGAAACAGTACCTTCCAGTGGAGGATCATAAAATGAAACAATCATACCCATCCAAGCGGTCACACGAGCCCAAGCTCAAAGAAGAACGAATGAACCCATAGTTGAAGAACCAAAAACCGACGCCCAAAGTTCACAAACGAGAAATTAGAGAAGCACTTGGAAAGCTAGAAAGGCGCGTAGGAAAGCCAAGAACGAACAAGAGCAAACAGCTCTATCTGAGGAGTTGAAACATACAAAGGATAGATTGGACCGGTTAGAGGATCTAGCTAGCTTAAGCTCACACACCACAGCAACCATAGCACCCAAGGAAATAGCAGAGCCCAAAAGTGCAGGATCAGGAGGATCTGTACTGGCTGACAAGGTAAATGAGCAGTTTGATGCACTTCTAAAAGCTTATGAAGCTAGACTTAAAAAAAACCAAACCCAGGAGCAAATGTGGATGACTTATCCATATGCAGAAATAGAAAAACAGAGGTTGGGTATGTGTAAAACGATGATCGAAACAACTCAATCATTGATGGAAGACCCGATGGGTAAACTTGCAAATTGGCATGAGGCACCGGCTCCAACCCCTATCCAACCAACTTTAGAGAAACTGGTAGAAACGAAGGAAAGAATCACTAATGCCTATGAGTCCAGAGGAGAGCCTATCATAGTGCCAAATACCACAGATGGGACAAGTGACAGGTTCCAGCCTAAAATATTGGCAGAAATGGGTAAGGACTGTAACGGTCTAGACGATCTGTGGAAGCAAATCCGTGAGGCCAACAAGGCGAATAGGATGAGTAACCACATGAATAGCACGAGAAAAGAAAAGAATGTCATCTTACCTCCTATTGAAGAATTTGAGGCAAGGTCGCAAATGAACTTTGAGATACATTCACAAGGGGGAGACCAAAGATCAATTAGTTCGGGGCACAGCCAACCAGACTCGCTGAGAACTTTATCCTCTTACCTAGGAGAGTACGAAGCCAAATCGGAAGTGAAAGAAATCCCATCCCAAAGACTTTCTTCTAACAAGGTGATGGATTCACAAGGATTGATTGAGTTGTTGTCCACTCCAGTGGCATGCACAATCACATTAGCAGAACTCCTAAGGTTAAGGCCAAACATGTAGACCACAGTAGGTAAATGCCTAGAAAAATTTGGAGTAAAAGACCCCACCTTGAAGCTACAGGAAGGGATCAGAGAGTTGGATAGGCCTCAACTAAACACTAGGCCAGTACCATTGAACAAGGTTGGAGAATATTGTGAGGGAGAAGATGGAAACACCACGCTACCTGTAGAATTCCAAGGAGTAGTTAAGCTATTCTTGACAGTGGAGCGGGAGTTGCTATCGCCACCAAGGAAATCTGGAAAAAATGGGGAAAACCAGCTTTGAGGGCTACCAGAATGAAACAGCAATTGACAGATGGGTTCATGGAGAAGCCTCTAGGACTCTTAGAAAAAGTGATTGTCACTTCGTGCGGAATCGAGTATGAGCATATATTTGCAATAGTCGATTTCGACAAAAAGAACAATTATGAGATCATCTTGGGACGACCATTCAAGCGACAATTGAAGATGGTCCAAGATTGGGGTTATGACCACATATACCTCAGACATGGCGAGACAACAACTAAAATACACCTGAAAGACCATAGTTACAAAGATGTGACCCAAACACCTGTGGAAGAGTTTGATTCCGCTACAGTAGTAGCAGGGCTTCTCCCATCTGCTTCCATCAGCTTATAGTTGCCGTTAAATGGTCTTGATGATGAATGGTCCTTCCCATCTGAGTTGAAATTTCTTGTTCTTCCTGGTGTCAAAACTGTTGTCTTATCTTAGTACTAACATACCTTTTTCCACTCCCTTTTCTTTAAGCCCTTGATTGAAAGTGAGCCGGCGTCGTTCTGCCTGCACTTTGCGTGCAATCATCCAAGGCTTGGTTAGACACTATGCACCTTCGATAGAAGGAAATATTGAGCTTCCAACAGCATTGTTGATGGCATATACAGGCAAAGCAGCATTCAACCTTGGTGGCACAACAATACACTCTGTGTTGCGCCTTCCATTGATGCTAACTGAGATGGTTCCTCTTTCCAATGACACCCTCAATGACCTATCCCAAGCAAATGCAAACCTCAAAGTAGTTGTTTTTGACGAGGCTTCCTTGATAGGCAACAGGCTGCTGCGTATTATTGACACAAGACTCCGATCTATAAAGCACAAACACAATGAACCCTTCAGTGGCCTGGACGTTATCTTTTGTGGTGATCTTTGCCAAGCAAGCCCTGTCCGTGATCGCTGGATATTCAGTGACACAAGCAATACACTTGACATCCTCACACCATCGAGCTGGAACACACATATCACATGCGCTGAGCTAACAACACCAATGCGTCAATCAAATGAATTGTTTATAGAGGTCTTAAATAGGATACATGTTGCAGAGCAAACACAAAGAAACTTGGCATTTATCAATGACACATTTGCAAACAACAACTTCGACATTTTTACAACACCTCATCTTTTCTTCACAAATAAACTAAAGGCCAAGCACAACCAAACGGTCTTTGAGAACTTGCAAGATCGAGACACCATACATCATCAAGGCTCATGACAAATTCCACAAAACATGCTCAAAGAACCTAGTCATTCCAAACAACCCTCAAGTAACTGCTGGATTATCCTCCATTCTTGAGCTAAAGCCAGGAATGATAGTCGAACTTTGTGCTAGCAATATCAATGTGCTTGATGGTTTGATCAATGGTGCAGATGGAATCTTCCAAACAACAAACAACAGAGCACAATCATTAATAGCTTGGGTGGAGTTCTTCGATACCTCAATTGGAAGGAGACATCGATCCCAAAATGCACATCTCTACCATGAAAACATAAACAAAAAATGGACACCAATACTTCAAGTCACAAAAGACTTTCAGGTAGGAAAGAATCCACTCAACCTAGTCTCAAGAACACAACTCCCAATTCAAGCAGCGAACGCACGCACAATCCATAGATCCCAAGGCTTAACAATGACAACAGCTGCATTCGACCCTACTGGGATCCAATCCCATGGCTTGGTCTACATAGCTCTATCACGTATCAAAGACCCTGCAAATCTACATATTCTTAGTCCCGTTCTCAAGAGCCACATCAAAACTGACCCCATAGTCCTTAAAGAAATCAAACGTCTCCGGACAGATGCTAGATGGTCCTACTTGAACGAGCCCCTAGTTGCACTTGCACAAACAAACCATATTGTTGCATCATTAAACATCGTCTCAATCAACAAACACATTGACCACATCAAGGGCGACCCAAACTTCATGTCATCCAGTATCTTGTGCTTCCAAGAAACGAAACAAAAAAAAAGTATGAACCCCCTGACACCAAACTTTGAGCATATTCAACATTATAATGGTTATGGTGTATCTATATTCCACCATTCAAGCATTCAATCCATATGTCAAAAAACTGTCTCAAGAGTAGGACTTGAAATAATTGATGCAACTTTCTCTTTAGAGAATCAAACTACAACTCATATTCATGTCATAAATGTAATCAAATCACCAAACACACCAATAAAAACACTTCTTTTAGAACTCCAACACTTGATACAAGAAAACAATAAAAAAAACCTGATCATCATACTAAGGGACTTCAACATCGACATCAGCACCACAAAAACCCAATACCAACAGTTGGAATCTCTACTTCATTCAGAGAACTATCGGCAACAAATCAAAGATACAACAACCATCTATAATTCAATGCTAGACCATATTTGGGTGAGAAGCCAACAACCTCACTACATTTGTGGCACAAGATTTTGCTTTTGGTCAGATCATTCAATCACATATATGCTGATCCCAAAATAAATAACCCAAAGATCATTGGAGGGGAGACCTCTCCTCCCTTCCCACTTCCCCCACCCTTCCTACCCACCAAACCATCGAAGCACACGGAATCTACATTCATACCATCCAAACACCTGCTTTGATGTATATCAACTCATCTCACCGTATGTATCAAACACAATTTTTGTAACCTACAACCATTTGGTCAACAGATTTTTCCCCCCTGCTCGATCTTCAGCCTCAACATGCGTGTACGACAATTACCTGATCTCTAAAATGTGTATCTCCCAAAGCAACTATGCTAGATTCAATGGATTTTCACCTACCTCTCTCTCTCGATTAATTTTTCGCTTTTCATTTTTCTATTACCAAGGCAAATTTCTGTGGCAGGCCTCGTGATTTTATCACTTTTTTTTTTCTTGTTTATAAGTTTACATGAACAATCAATCGTCTTTGTTTCAACATATCAATGTATCGTAGGCACGCCTTGTGATTTTATCACTCGTTATCTTCGGAGCACAACTTTTGATTTTCTTGCTTGTTAAATTTATTTGCACAATTATCCCCCAGGCAGCAGGCCTCGTGATTTAGTTGCTTGTTTTTGGCCTGCCCAAAGGGCAAAGGCTATAGAGATCACTTCTCTTTTTGCTGACTAAAATAGGAAAAAGGTTGAGTTGTATTTTTAAGCATTTTTTGACATGTCAAAAATGTTGATTGGTTGAAATAATGTTGATTGGTTGAAATAAGATAGTGGGTACTCATTGAAATGAATTGTGTAAATCTAATGATGGGCATGTCTTGAGTTTTGAAATATGAAATGTACTCTAGTATATCAAGGAAAAGATTTTGGCTGCCCAATGCCTTTGGAAGCATGAAAATGCCTTTGGAAGCATGAAAAGTTGACAGTCTTACATGTTAAATGATAAAGCCTTAGAGGCTCCACAAATCCCAAGAGTCACCTTTTCATTTTGAAATTTGTGTTACCCACCTTTTCATTTTGAGAATTTTGAGAAACTTGAGCTAATAGACTAAAGTTGTCATTTTTGTTAGTTAAAACTTTATGGAAGAAATTTATCATTTGGGACTTTAACCTTTAAAGATTTTTTATTTTTATTTTTAAAGATTTTAAAGCTAAGTTTAGAACTTAAAGATGTAGAACTTTTAAAGTAAGGTGTCCAATGATCCAATGAGGACCTATAGTTTTTTTATATTAGAAAGTAAAACTTTGAATTAAAGAAAGTGAAAATGTTACATGGATCCACAAGTAGGGGGAGGGTCACCCCGAGACGCTAGAGTCTTAAGACTTAGAACTTTAAAGCTTTTAAAGTGGGATTTACAACTACAGTTTAAATTTGTAAAAAAAGCTCTAGAGCTTAAAAACGTAGAGTTTTTAAAGTGGGGTGTAAAGCATACGGATCTAAAGCTTAGGGTGTAGAGCTTAAGGGTGCTCTTTTAATTCAATTCTATGTGCATGTTTATGTTTTTTTTTTTTCAAAATCTTAGAGATATAGTGATTTTAAAGTGGGATCTACCATCAGATCAAGGCCTAAAATTGACGCCTACTTTTTTTATCAAAGGCTATTTTGCCTATCAAAACAATCTCAAAATTGTCTGTCATTTTTTGTATTTATATCTTTAAGTTAACGTTATATATGGCTAATTATATAAATTGATTGCATTACACAAAGCATATGAAAGGGGGCTTGAAAAATTGGATGTCAAAAAAAAAAAATTATCATACCTGGCAGACCTTGTGATTTTATCACTTGTTAAAGCTTTGAAGATTTGGAGTGTGATATTTAAATCATTGTTGGTTTCTTTAATATGGTAAATCTTGAGCTTGAGAAAACCAATGCTAAAATCATCAACCTTCACTCTGGTGGGCGACTCGCGAGCGAGCGAGTGAGAGATTTTGAAACAATGACTGGCCACACTCTCTCTCAGATAAGTATATAGCTTTCATTCAATCCGGTCCTTAAATTTTGTCCTAGTCCACTACGTCATAGACGAGCGTGAGCAGCATGCCCACAAAGGCGGGCAAGAGGGGTAAGCCCAAAGTCATCTTTGCTCTGCCGCAGCCTCTACCCACTCTCAATGATGCAAGCATCAGAACATGGGCAGAAAAACTGGGGTGTCAAACGCTTATTGCACTGCCATGGGAAGACCAAGCCAAGGCGCAGAGCAACTCGAGCAGCGGTTTTTGGATACGAACACCATTGTACTCCCAGGTAAGCAACCCATCGAAGTGAACACACAGTTGGTCCACCAAGTTTTACATCTCCCTGCAGAAGGCGCTTTTGAAACCAAACGGAAGTTCAACCCTAATGAGGAAGTGCCCATTAAAACAGGGACTATGCCGCATATTCCTACTACAGATATTCACCGCCCCGCTCGACAAATCTATCTGCAGTTTCTTCTACAGAACCTTCTCTTCATGGCCAAGCCCGAAGATATGTGTATGGAACACTACAGCCTAATACGCGCCGCCGAAGATGGTGAAAAGATCAACTGGGCACACCTCTACGTCGATAGTCTTTTTGTGAGGGCGACTTTATCGATGAAGCTAGGAGGCCACACGGTGGTGCATGCTCACCTCAGGGCATCTAGCTGCACATGAGAGCAAGCCGGATGATCGGCAAGAAGAGAGGATGCATGCCAGCTGCAGCAGCTCTTCTTCAAATTTAGACCTGAGCAGAGATGTAGTGAAGAAGCCTGCGGCAAAGAAGCTGCGAATTTTTTAGCACGAGCCCAAACAGGCGGTAAGCCAAAGCGATAGCCTGCACCCCAAGAAGCCCTTGGCCTCTGCTCCGGATCCGGAGTTGTCATCAGTGCTGCTGCAACTCACCTTTTTCAAGGCCCCAACAATGGCAGCAATGAGGCTGCTGCAGCACATGGAAACCATTGCAGAAGCACGAAGAATGCAAAGCTGCAACTTGGAGAAGTGGTTCGCTAAGCAAGAGGACCATCTGCAGCACATGATGCAAGATTTGCAGGAAGAGGTGAAGGGGGCGCTGCGAGGAACGGTAATCGCACAGAAGAATTCAATACAAAACCTGACAGGAGATATAAGCACTATATCAGAACACAAAGCAAAGTTACAAGCTCAGCTAGCACAGCTGGGGACGGAATCGGAGTCGGCTACGAAGAGGAGGGTAAACGACATGCTGACTACAGCTGCGAAGCAAGAAAGACCTCCCTGGAACAGATGCAGGAGACGGAGAACAAGCTCATCAAATGATCAGTGACACGCCAAGTGGAATCGTCCTTGAAATAAGCCTTGGAAGAAATTATGCACGAGCTACAGCTAGGCTATGTCGCAGGTACTCCTCGCCTGCATCAAAACTCAAGGATGAGGAGAAGGGCCAAAGGCTGATTCTGGGGCAATATAGAGGTCGGTGATGCAGCCATAGCAGTACTTGGCTAGGGGCAGCGTCGCCACTGACCCTAAGATTTAGAGTCCGGTAAAATTTATTTTGTCATTGCCTAGAGTAGAGGAGCCCGTTTTAGACGTATTAGATAATTAGAGGCGACAAAATTGGGCAAGGCACAACTTTTTGTAAGGATACGCACAAGTTGCCTATCTCATGGGACACTCTTTTATATTATACTAGTTTGTAAATCCGTCTTCGAGACAGGACGGAAGAAGAAACATTAATTGAAGATAATATATGCAATTTTTGTTAACAAAATATTTTAGGTGGGCTTTCAAAAGTAGCAAAATTTATACATAGAGCACTAAGAAACAAAATAATTTTTGAACATCTCTCAAGCATAAGTGCCAAGATGTTTATATTCAAGTTTTGCATAACCCTACCTCACCTTGGACATGTGCGCTCACCTGCCAATCGGGGGAAGAGAGCATTTTTTTAGATTCTGCATATATTCAGATTTTTTCGAGTTGGTACCCCCTACTACTTGCAAGTATAGGTCATTGTTTCTTGAGGCAAATGATTGCTTTATGTTTCATATTTCAATCGAGCATTCCTTACAATTTGAGCATAACTATATCTGTTGTTCATCTCTTATTAACATGGATTGAAATTAGCATGAAATTCATGAACTTTATTTTAATGCTAATAAAGATCCAAGCGACCTCGGTCCTACTACTCCGACCCCCTCGTATATGGTCATAGATTAATATGGTCATAGATTATTCGTTCGCCACAAATTACTAGCATGCTCTTTCAAGGAAGTGGGAGTGTAGCGATCTGATTAAGGGATGTTAGACCCACATCTCCGATCGTAGGGACAATTTCTTACCACTATGCTCCCCCTAGTGGTTCGATTTTGACTCACATGCAACCTTCGTCACAACTGCACCCACATCGGACCACCTCAAGCAACGCCTAGATCACGGATCTTCCCTTTGCAAGGAACTCAAGTGAGTGGTAAGGTAAGATTAGGAGACCTTTTGCTAGCAATTCCAAGTTGGTCGTACTCGCTAAATTAGGCCCGGGATGAGAAGGTAACCCACCAAACATCAACATGAGAGAGAGAGAGAGAGAGAGAGAGAGAGAGAGAGAGAGGCTTCATCAATGGTTTGTGTATGCAGCCAGATAGTGTTATGTAGAGTCATTGCATATAATATATTTCACAAAAATAGGAAATACAAAAACAATCAATGACTTGGTAATGCAGACAGAAACTCCACACAAAAAACGAAGCAAAAACGTCAGCCATGGGTTCTCATAATCCTTTTGATTACATCTTAAGAGATCAAGGAAAGAAACATAATACCATTATAATGAGTGTCATTAACAAGCAATGAGATGACCTCAACAAGAAAATTATAGAAACTGGCATTGAATGCAAATTACAAAAAATGCAAGGACAATCATCAAACATCGTCACGATCATATTTCAAAGTTTTCATGTAGAAGCTTCATCAATTATATTGAGATTATTCCTTGATGTATTCCACACAAAAAAAGAAGCAAAAACGTCAGCCATGGGTTCTCATAATCCTTTTGATTACATCTTAAGAGATCAAGGAAAGAAACATAATACCATTATAATGAGTGTCATTAACAAGCAATGAGATGACCTGAACAAGAAAATTATAGAAACTGGCATTGAATGCAAATTACAAAAAATGCAAGGACAATCATTAAACGTCATCAGGATCATATTTTAAAGTTTTCATGTAGAAGCTTCATCAATTATATTGAGATTATGCCTGTGGCAACAAGTTTGAAGTGTTGATATTGTTATCTTAGCTAGAGGGGCTTTTACATATACACGCAGTACCTATGACTACTCCACTACAAGAGGCTATTCATATTAGCGACGCTCAAAAAAAAAATTCCCGGCGTCGCTATGAGCGTCGCAAATTTACAAAGAAATTTGCGACGCTCATAGCGACGCCGGCTGGGGTAAAAAAATAACCGAGCGCGCCTAAAAACTCAGATCTCAGATCTGAGTTTTTCGGCGCCCTCAAGCAAGGAGCAGGTAACGCTCTCCCTCACTCTCTCTCTCTCTCTCTCTCTCTCTCTCTCTTTTTCTTCTCCACACACACACACGAGGAGAGGAAGGAGAGCCAGGTATGCTCCTTCCCTCTCCTCATTCTCATGTTCCCTTCCCCTCTTTCTCTCTCCCTCTCTCTCTCTCTCACACACACACATACACACACACACATAGTGTTTTTGAGAGAGAGAGAAAGAGAGAGAGAGAGTACAAACAAAAACAAAAACGCACACACACATACATAAACAAAGAATGCACACACACATTGAGAGAGAAAAAGAGAGAGAGAGAGCATGCATAAACAAAAAACGCACGCATTGAGAGAGGAAAAGAGAGAGAGAACATGCATAAACAAAAAACGCACACATTGAGAGAGGAAAAGAGAGAGAAAACATGCATACGATCCAAAAAAACGCACACACATTGAGAGAGAAAGAGAGAGAAACTAATTTAACGTCGTAGGAAACTAATTAAAATTAAAAGACCTAAAGATCTAGCCGACGAGGAGTTGAACTCAAGACCTATTATTCAAGAGGGAAATGGCATAATCAATCTATCATACTTGGCATGGGTGATAGAAAGGTTATACCATTTATCTCTTTTTATTGGCACACACATCCACACACGCGCACACACACAAGAAGAAGAGAGTTATAACGTCGTAGGAAACTATCTTAAAAGACGTTAAAGATTAGGTTATATGTAGACTTACATTAAATTAGATTTAGGTTTATTTTTAACTAGATTTACGTTTATTTAAACTAGATTTAGATTTACGTTATATTAGATTAAATTTAGGTCCCCATAGACTGCGATGCCTGCATGAAGCGGGTGAAGAAAGCCCTCAATGGAATATAGGGTATTGCTGCCTTCACTCATGGTGGGCTCCGTCGATCCAAAAGTACTGGTGAAATGTCTTCAGAAGATAGGGAAGAAGGTGGATCTTCAGGGCGGCAAGAGTCACTACATCCCCGACACAATGACCATTTAGACAACCTCTAGTCATTAGACTTACGTTAAATTAGATTTAGCTTTATTTTTAGTTAGATTTACGTTTATTTAGATTTACGCTTATTTACGTTAGATCGAGTCCACGCAAGAATTACTTACGGTTTAGGGTTTAGAGTTAGACGAACAGTGAAAAGATCTACTGTGAAAAGATGTTAAGATGCTGTGAAGTGCTACAGCTAGAGAAGAGGCAAAGGGGTTTTGTCCACTACATGTTGTATCATGTAGACGTGGGTGTGTAGATTTCTTGTACCCACAAATATAGGTATTGACCAATAAAGACGAGATTATAACCCGGTGGTTCTGATCTCCGTGCACCTCTAGACCGAGGTGTGCGGGGATTGGACATGACTAGAGAATGTGAGGTAAAGAGAGAGAGAGAGAGAGAGAGAGAGAGAGAGAGAGAGATAAGACGAAGAATGCCAATAGAATATTAAATTTGTTGTCCAGGTTATAAGTTTTTTATCCTCATTATGAGTAGCGACGAGGATGTGGGACCGTCCAACCGAAACACCTATCTCTCAACGAGGGTCTTATGTCCTTGTAATCAATGCAAGCATGCTGTGCGACGGACAAGACGTGTTTCTTTGCAGCACGTTCGCAAATTTGGCGAGTTCAATCCATCTATTATAGATCGAGTTGGTTCCAATTATAACTCGTCGGACTCTGACGCTGGCCAACAAGCAGCAATCTTGCAACCCAATAGACGTGTTCGCAGGCGCTTTGGTCAAGCAGCATATGTGAGGCCACAAGATGTAGCCTCTGACAGCTTGGGGGATGATCATGCAGAGCACATTCCCAACGAGGCAATGTTTGAGCCCGAGATTGATGAAATGATCTAGACGATCATGGATTCAGAAAGGCTTATCTATGATGATATGAAAAGTGAAGCCGATACGCCATTGTATAATGGAGCACGTATCTCTAGATTGAAAGCACTCTTGGTTCTTCTCAACATGCAGGCAAAGTTTGGATGGAGTGACACTAGCGTCACAGCGCTTTTCAGGTGATCTATTACAATTAGTTTACTTTAATAGAACTCTAAATGTATAATGATCTGATAGATTTTTACACGACTGTATCATATTTTTATGTTGTGTAGATTGCTGAAAGAGCACATACTACCAGCTGACAATGTGATGCCAGATTCCCGAGATGAAGCAAGAAAGATTTTGCGAAACTTGGGGATGGATTACAATTCTATCCACGCTTGTCCTAATGACTGCATTCTTTTCAGAGGGGAATACATAGACATGGAGAAGTGTCCGAAATGTGATTCCGAAAGATATCGAGTAGATCTCCACGGGACAAAAATTCCACAAAAGGTTTTGCGACATTTCCCTATGCTTCCTCGCATCAAGCATTTCTTCGAATGTAAGTCCATGGCCGCCCTAGCATCATGGCATGAGGAGAATAAATCTTCGGATGGTGTGCTACGAATTCCTGCAGATTGCGTAGCGTGGAAACATATAGATGGAACATGGTCGGATTTTGCCAGGGAAGCTCGAAATTTGCGCTTAGGCCTGGCTATGGATGGCGTAAATCCATTTGGTCAAAGATCAACATCTTACAGTGTATGGCCCGTTGTCATCGTCAACTACAACATTCCCCCGTGGTTGACTACGAAGAAGGGGCACCTATGGCTAAGCTTGATTGTGCCAGGGCGATATAAAGTGGGAAATATGGATGTGTATCTTCGTCCACTATTGGAAGAGCTACAACAATTGTGGATTGGCATAGAGGTGGTGGATATGAGCCGACACACAGGACGACGGAATGCTTTGATCAGAGGCATTCTAATGTGGACCATGCATGACTATCCCGGGCTAACAGAATGCTCAGGTGATCTATTGACACTCCTCACTCAGACACTGTAAATCTTGTTTTTTCCCATAGTTGATCTATTATCATGTGTATACATGCAGGGCTTCAAACAAGCGGATACAGAGCATGTGTCACATGTGGACCTAGACTGAATGCACGTAGGGCACCCTCACTGAAGAAGCAAATCTACGAAGGTCATCAAGCGTATCTTCCAGAGAATCATGTGTTACGCAACGGCTTTTTGGGAAGAGAGCCACCAAGGATGTCTGCACAAGCATGGTTAGAGCAGAAGGAGATGTGCGATGACGGATTGCCTCCAGGGATGAAGAGACTATCTCTATGGTACGAGTTACCATACTGGCCCCGACTCATGATCAATCACTTGCTCGATCCAATGAACATATTCAAGAATGTGGGTAATCTACTATGGGACCATTTGACCGGCAAGAAAGATACTTTGGGAGCCAGAGTTGACCTTAGAAATGTGGATTGTATGGAGCAATATTGGCCGCAAACAGCGTTTGATGGATCGATAAAACTCCCTAAAGCACCATGGATTTTCACAGGAGCCCAAGAACGCAAAGTAAAAGAGACCATTCGATCTTTGCGGACCCCCACTGGCGTAATGCACTCGCTCCGAACGTGTTTTACTAAAGAAGGAAAGCTTACCGGTTTGAAGTCACACGATTGGCATAAAATGTGTCAGGTACGTTCATAGTGGACTTTAATATCATTGCATAAAATGTGGACTTTAATATCATTGCTGCACATACTTTACAGTTTATTTTACCGGTTTCCATTGAGGGATGTTTGTCTCTCGACATCCGTAACACAATCTACAAACTTGCAAAGCTGGTGCAATGGATCTCACAAAAGGAGATCAACGTAGACTCCATACCATTCGCCAAACTAAATGCTGCGGAGCTTGTGTGCATGTTTGAGAAACATTTTCCTACTACAATGCTAACCATTCAGGTGCATCTTCTTGTTCACATAGTTGATGAGGTGGAAATAGCTGGCACAGTTCATTCCAGATGGATGTTCTTCTTAGAGCGTTTCATGAAAACGCTTAAGGGATATGTGCGTCAAAAGGCACGTCTGGAGGGTAGCATGGCAGAAGGTTGGTTGGTATCAGAGTCCCTAGTGTACATTGGAGAGTGGCTAGACGGATTTGATAAATCCCGGGACACGCTATGGCGAACCATAGATGATGAGCGCATATCTGGGATTGTCATGTGCAATCTCGGTGTTGAGAAGAAGATGACGGAAGATCTAGAGGCTAAAATCAACCGATTTTTCATGCTTCACAATCCAGTGATGCAAAAGTGGATTTCACAATATGAGGATGCAAAGCAAGAGCGACAAAGGGCACGAATCGAGTGGAGACGGGGAAGACGACCACCGATGCACTATCCAGCGGTTCTGGAGAGCCTACCAACCTTCATGAGCTTAAGATGGTTGCACAACCAATTGAAAAGCGCACAACAATGCGGTGACGAAGTGACTGAAGAAGAGTGGGAGTACTCTCGGGGTTGCGCGACCAAGGTAAGTTTGCAATGTACGACTAGCTAGTGACTTTATTTATAAACGTTTGAACGGCCACTCATAATCTTTGTTCGTTGTAGTATAAGTCATACACAGCAGCATGGTGTAAAGGTCGACATTTTAGGGTGGAACGAATCAACAAAAAGCGTTTTACTCAAGATTGTGGAATCATGGCAAAATTTGAACAGTCTAGTCAACGACGTTCCTCTGATGCAGATCCTGTTGTGGCGGAACTCACTTACTTCGGCACGCTGCAAGAGATTTTGAGGATCGATTACAGAGGATTTTTTCTCGACTTGTTCGACGTGCAATGGTTCAAGATAATCATGGAGGGTCGCAACGCTACTGTGCGTAGAGGAGAGTCTGGTTTTCTTGAGGTGGATTCTACTAAGAAATGGACTGACCTAAGAGACACTTTCGTACTACCCGAGCATTGTGAACAAGTAAGTATGTAAATAGTTAACATCCCCCTTTTACAAGTTATGTGCTTGAAAGCTCTCATGTAAGTTATGTGGCTCTGGCAGGTAATATTTCATCCTACAAAGTCTACATCAAACTGGTGGTACGTCATAGAGGTAGCCCCTCGTAGTGCAAGGACGTATGAAGGCTACCATGTGCCAATCACAACGACATCAATGGAGGAGATCAGAGAAGATGCTCAATCAGAAGCCGATGCGGTGGTGCCAGACGAGCATCAAGATGCTACTACTCTATATGGGGTGCATGCAGAGGAGCTACAAAATGAAACAGAGGATATGTGTTTAAACGGAGAGCTCTATATAGATATAGGAAGTTATGCTGAGTTATGCGAGGATGAGAGAGAGATCTCTTAAAGCCACAAATATTGTATTTGAACAATTTTGCTCCGTGTTGTAAAAGCTCTGGCTCTCTAAGTACCTTCCATGGTGTATAACGCTCTTTTCTACTCGCGCTCACATCTTTTGATTGAAAATTTTGAGTTTTCGACTTGCCTCTTCTATCACTCAATTCATTGCGTCATTGTATTTATATGCGTCATTACGTCATTGTATTTAATGGTCTTTGCGTCATTGTCTACTCTATTCATTCAATATTAAGTTTAAATATTCGTGTGTTTAATGCAGGTATGGATGATGAGGAGTTTCTTTCTTCTTTGTCACCGCAGCAGAGACAGTGGTATGTAGAGCGTGATCGCTCTGGCGCATCATCGCGCGTTCCTACTCCATCCGCATCTCCCTCTCTTTCGGAGCATTCGGCGCGCTCCGAAGCTTCGGCATCGACGAGACGAGCTTCACACTCGTCTAGACACCGGCGTTCTAGTGGTGGCGGTGGCGGTTGTTGTGGGGATTCCGCCACCGATGCCTCCACACCACCTCGTGTTCGACGAGGCTCTTTACCCTCCCCTTCTTTGCCCGCTCCCACACCAGCCACAACATCGCCATCTACGCCAGGTTTTGCACGGCTGACTGTTCCTAGAAGCTACACACCTCTACCTACTCCGCCAGGAGCCACCCCACTCGACACTCCTTGCTTCGGGGCCTAGATGCCGGTAGAGACACCTGACGTCCGTACCCCCATCGACACGCCGCTAGAGACCCCTGCCAGGACACCCAGGTTCACGCGTCACCGACCAGGGGGCTTGCCTTACTCCGTCGACATCAGCGGCGGCATCATCATGGATGATGACGGCAAGAAGGTGATCTCGCGCATGCGTGGTCTTTGCTCTCAGCTGTTTAGACACTACATACTAAACAAATGGAGTGAAGTACCAAGTGATTTAAAAAACAGAGCCATCAGCATACTTCATGATGAGTTTCCCGTTCCAACACGGGATCAGCGCTTCAATGAAGACCTGATGAAGATTCGAATGCGCGAATACTGCAAACACAAGCGTTCCGAAGTGCAAAAAGCAATCAAAAATGGGTGGAACAGGCCAGATTGGCTGGCCAAAGAAGATTGGAAGAATGCGAAGAAAGCAACGCGCGAGAATCCCGACAGGTGGAAGCAACAAAAGGATGCAGCCAGAGCGCGAGTAGAGGCAGGGAGCTCGCACCACTTGGGGAGCGGTGGATGGGCATCATTTGAGGCCGATTTTGTAAGTGTTTTCACATTGCTCTTTATGTTCGATAGTTTAGGGTTTATGAGTTTTTTAATTCTAACATAATGAAATCTTTGTATGTTTTGACAGTGGTCGATGACAGGACGTGATCCCACACCGTACGAGCGCGAGTACGCAGGCAGGAAGGGCTTAAACGCCCTGATGGACATTCTCAGTTCTCGCGGCGGCATGGTTAGTATTAGGGTTTACTCTTTTTTTTTTTGTATTGTTTTATAAATGTCGTTATATGTTTATACTTACTGAAAGCTGTCTTATTGTCTTTTTTTGCAGAATCCGACAGATACGCCGCTTGGATGCGATGAGACGTCTGACTAGACGACGTCAGTTTAGCCGTAGCTAGATAGCATTAGTTTAGGGTTTCTCATAGCTTATGTATCATGAGACGGATTTTATACGTCTTTTTGAACCATGTATATTATTACATTTGTCACCGCAGTTCCTTTTCCCAATCAATTCTTTATGCCTATGATGTTGTACAATTCTCATTATTACATTTGCCAATCAATTCATTTTGCCTATGATGTGTACAATTGTCAATTTTGCAAACAATGCGTCTTGTGGGTGACTATTTTGGGTCTATTATCTACCCTTGCACTTTTTTTAAAAAGTGAATCAAGTACAATATGGTTGATGGGTGGCAGGGCATTCAATGCCCTGCCACCAAAAAAAAATTCTCTCGGGCGTCGCTATAAGCGTCGCTATTTATGGCTCTGTAGCGTCGCTATGAGCGTCGCTATAGTCTTCTGTGTAAACGTCGCTATACGCGTCGCTATAGGCGTCGCTATATACGTCGCTATGAGCGTCGCTATATAGCGACACTTATAGCGACGCCTATAGCGACGCATATAGAGACGCTCTCGTAGCGACGCTCGTAGCGACGATTTTAGCGACGCCGGGGGTTATAAAAACCCAGTGTATTTCCGTCGCTAACAGCGTCACAAGAGCACACAACCTCTTGTAGTGCTCCAATCATCTTTGTGGACTCCACTGCACGCATGCGTGGTGACAATGTTTTGATGCACACGCTTGCATGCCTCTTTCCTAAAGCATTGATCAGCCTTTTTCATGATTTTGTTGAGTTGCTTAGCAATCAGTGGCCCATTTTCTAAGTACTCTATTAGGCCCCATAAAAGCTTGCCTTGATCACCACACCCTTTTCTCATAAGCGGCTCTTTGATCTCTTATGAGTCATCACATAAGATGCATTTGTTTGCTTAGTTTTGAGGATGTGTTTGTGGCCATGGCCCCTTTCAATGGCTCTAATGTGGAAATTTGTAGCTTTTTGGGTGTTGATTTTCATCTACACTTGGCCCACATCTACTTTAGTAGCATTTGTAGCAAGGTTCAGTAGAGACAATATATATCACCATGATCCCTTTTTTGTGCAAGTTTCTCCTAGTAGCCCAATTATATTTCCTGACACTTGTAATGAAATCCCACTTTACAGATATATATTTGACTATCCGGGATGCTCAAGTACTTGTAAGGCAATCTACAATATTTACTTGGGGACACATATATAAAAGAATGCACATACCAAGTGAGGGTGCATCATGCCACATATGAGTTTAGTGTATAAAGGACGTTGGTTGTATATGTCTGTGTGCGTGTAGTGTACTGGCATATATAATTGTTGAGGCAAATACACTTTTGATCAAAGACCAACATTTACTCGATCTTTCTTTTCTTAGTCAAATTGCATCAAGTCATCTATCTTGTGGCAATTTGGAACCTGGCCTTTTGTTTTGAAGATCTTTGGTTCAAATATTAATTCATTGGGTTGTTTGCCTCAGATTATAAATGAACAGGATATGGTCAACAATCTTGAGATCTAGCCAACCTCAGCCGTTGTGTGTGTATGTGTGTGTGTGTGTGTGTGTGTGTGTGTGTGTGTGTGTGTGTGTGTTTAAGAAAGATTATCTAACAATAGTTTGATTTCACAAACTATTCAACCATACAATGGGACTAGAGACCAATCAACATGTGAAGAACCAAATCTTATGCATACATTAGATACCAAGTAGTTAAAATTAAGATTACAATTGACATTTAAACTTGATATTGACATATAGTGTATTACATGTTATTATTAAAGAATCATATACAAGGGTCATCTATCACTAATAAAAATAACCAACAGTGGATGATCGTTGCAGTTTTCTTTGTAACCCCAAGGAAAGAATCTCTTACCTGTCACCATCCAAGAAACACAAGCACGTCAGAAGTGGCATTACTTGGGAAGACATGTGTCAACGACTCCCTCCTCTTGTTATTGGTGTCAAAAATTACAAAAAAAACTAACATCATAACATAGATCAAATATTAAGTTTAAAGAATGAGCAATTTATTTACGATAATGTTTATATCATTAAATTCCAAAAAAAAATTGGACAACATCTCCTTTCTAGTTTGAATCAATTTTCAAAAGTCCAGTACAATGCCACCTCATCCGAGAACCTCAAGTGAGGATTAAGGCTCTTAAAAAACTTTGGAGTATGTTCAAAGTAAAATTATGGATCTATTCCACAAAGAGAAAAGTGTTGTAAAACAGTATTGAATTTACTATAGTGAATATCTCAACTACAGCTATACAGTTGTAGTTATACACCTACAATGTTGAAGTCAATCTATCAGGCCATCATAAAAAGCAAGTCAAAAGAGGTTAGCTACATGCTAGTTGAGATCTAACATCCATCAACATGTTGCTCAATATGTCTAATAAATCCTAAGAACCAACATATCATAATATGATTATCCAATACCCGAGGTTTCATCTCCAAAGTGGTTTTCTAATCTCAACCCCCAAAAAAACCATATAAAAGCCCAACTTGAAATCTAGGTGAATTATATTACTCGGAGAAAATTGAAAAAGAGACAATGTACTGCTATTGCTTGCAATATATAGAGACTATGTATATATGTACCCAAATTTTATATCCAGCTAAATGTAAAGAACAGTTCATAGCTATGTATCCAGCCATTCCATAAAATGGTGTATGTATTACGAATGCGAACATGTCAATTCTCTTATCCATAGGTATGCGACAATATCAGAACTAGCAAAGTTTCTAGTATCAAATCAAGATATTGACTATGCAAAAGCATATCATGTAGTTAGCACAGTCTCCTGCATAAGATTAGGACATCCATTACCCTTTTGTTTCTGTGATGTGTGTATGTTTATTCTCATCAATTATTCATTATAATGTTTATCAGCAACCACAAAGGGATCGTCTGAGTGTCAACCCCCAAACCATTTTAAATGATGACACTCAGTAATGTCATATTTTTATGTGTAACAGGACTCAGAGGATATAGAATCCTTTCCGACACTTAAAGAGTGTTTGATATACTGTCTATCAGATGTAAACACACCAAACCTGTTTCATGTGCATAACTATAATTCCAAATCTATATTAGTTCAAAATAACCAATAGAATCTTCATAGATTAGGAGCCGTGGCCCAAAAAGTTCTCATATATATTCAAATAAAAAAGTCTAAACCTCCTGGAGTAGTTGCCCAAGCACCTACATGTATGGAAATCCTGATGCTACACAAGCATGATCTGATGAATATATATTGTCCAAGGTTTGAAGTCAAAATCCAGCTAGCTAGTAGATTATATCATAAAACATAATGTTCATGCACATACATACAGGTGGCAAAAAGAAGCAAAATTTTTCCAAAAAACCAGCTGATGAGCTAGATTCCAAAAAATATTTCAGCATCTTGTTTGTTTTATTGACAACATGTCAAAAGGGACCAGCAAGCATACCTCCTGCTTGAGACTGGAATATAATTTTTTCTATCACGTTTGTTTCACTGACAAAAAGACCACTACCAATACCTTATTGAGCCTCTCAGTATCTATCCAGGTTATACATTCAATCATTAATATATCATGTTGAGAAGTTTACAACATACAATTGTAAAGAGCCTAATCAACTCAAGGAAATAACATATCATTAATAAACATTTATTACAAAACCAGAATTTACTGAGTAGGTGATGCTACACCTTTGTGTGTGTCGTATTCTCCGATTTGTTTGAAATTATATCCAAAGGTTGCATTCTTATTGTGTAGCTCTATGTGTATCTCAAGAACACTTGATGCTAGTAATAGACTCAAAAAGTAAACAACCAAATTTCCTCATGCAGGTTGTATAGCTACTCCCATATGAGCCTTCAGATCCATCTGCCCAGAATCTCTACAAGTAAGGTGTGCAAGCACATACACACGCAATAAAGAGAGATCCAAATACACCATCGTATGTGTGTGTGTGTGTGCGCATGCGTGCGTGCGTGCGATAGAGAGAGAAAGAAATACAAAAAATGAATCGAATGTGTCTGTGAGACTGAGAGAAAGAGAGAAAGAAAGCTAGTTCAAGATACCCATGGGTGGGTTGAGAAGAGATGGGTGACACATGAAAATCGATATGCAATGAGGCAGGTCAAAATTTGTGAGGGCAGAACCTACGAGGAGGGATTATGTATGTAGTGAGCCAAGACAATGGGCCAACGGCGATCGATTAGAATCCGGACTAAGGGTGAGCAAAAATAGTAATTAACCAAAAATGAATGTGACCTTGTTGGTAGGAGAGAGTGGTGAGAGAGGGAGTAAGGTAGCACCAACATCTCTATGTGGGTAGTGGCCAAGAGGACAACATCTTATACAATAAATAAGCCAGCATGTGTGTGGGTGGGAAATTCCGTAGTTACTCCTATACCACTCACTATTGAAAATTTAGCCCCTCTACTCTAGTAGCTATTCTAACTATAGAGCACAAGTTCTTTTAAAATTTTAGAGAAAAAATTTTAATCTATTTTTCCTTTCCTATCATAGGCGTTTTAAGTAGTTATTGTAGTTTTTAATTTATTGTAGTTCTTTGAATTAATCTTAACACATCTTCACACGTGTGCAAAATGATTGGGATGATCATGGGCCTCCGAATGGCCAAGAACATGAGCAATGGCTCAAGGACAAACTCCCTTGTCCTTGCACCTAGTGCAAATGGGCAATCCTTCGCTTGAGGTGCATTGCTTTGGAGCATGTGGAAAACAAAGGACTTTGGCATCGTTGAAAAAGCGCTCAAGTAGATGGGAGCGCATCCCCCCTCCCCCTCCCCTCGCTTGAGGATGCTCCCATTAGTCTATGTTCGGTGGTGGTGCTCTGGCACGCAAGGCCAAAAGACAACGACAAGAGCTAGTGGACAAAGGCATGGAGGATGGTGACCTTCCCACTAGCTCTACTTCCACAGCTCCTCCACACGCGTATCAGGGACACTTTGAGCTTGAGGATGACATGGTTGATGAGCCATTAGTCTATGTTCAGTGGTGGTGCTCTGGCACGCAAGGCCAAAAGACAACGACAAGAGCTAGTGGACAAAGGCATGGTGGATGGTGACCTTCCCACTAGCTCTACTTCCACAGCTCCTCCACACGCGTATCAGGGACACTTTGAGCTTGAGGATGACATGGTTGATGAGATATTTTCTCATGAAGGCAACATGTGCAATGATGATTGTAGACCATGCACTCAACATGCAGTAAAAACAGATGACAGATTGTTGTCGAGTGGTCAAACACCTCTTTACAATGGTGCACAGTACTCGGTGCTCTAAGCATCATTGGAAATCCTCAACTTACAAGTAAAATTAAGTTGGAGCAATGCAAGATGCACTCCTTAACTTGGGTAAGTTCTACATATGGATTATTATACATGGCACTCTCTTCTTGGCATGGGCTTGCATTTCTATTAATAGTATTTTTTGTTGTAGTTGAATGGGCAAAATTCTTCTTAAAGATCACTACATACCTTCGGATAGTTGACGAGTGAGATCGTATGTCACTGCACTTGGCATGGAGTATGAGTGCATCTATGCATGTGTCAACAATTGTGTACTATACCGCAATGAGCATGCACATGCTACCTCATGTCTCGTGTGTGGAGAAGCATGCTACAAGATCGGAGTGAGCGGGGCCCACCTACCCCACAAGGTATTGAGACATTTTCCACTTATACGCATTGACACGTGTTTAAAAGCAGGTCTACGGTGGAGCTTCTCACATGGCACACCAACCACCACTCAAATGATGGAATGGTGCATGTCCCTACCGATTCACTTGCATGGAAGCACATAGAGACACTGTGATTAGAGTTTCGACTAGAGCCTTGACACTTGAGGCTTGGGCTGGTAAGCAACGATGTCAATACCTTTGGCACAAAGTCCACCTTGTTGGGATTCAAGCCAACTGGCCGGGCATCCCACTTACTACTAACCCATCTACTAACTTAACCATGTATACACTTATTCTTTAATACAGCAGAATAAGGAGCTGCAACAAGATAACGTTGTTGTGCGCTCCACCCAAAGCATGTCTCTCTCTCTCTCTCTCTCTCTCTCTCTCTCTCTCTCTCTCTCTCTCTCTCTCTCTCTCTCTCTCTCTCTCTCTCTCTCTCTCTCTCTCTCTCTCTCTCTCTCTCTCTCTCTCTCTCTCTCTCTCTCTCTCTCTCTCTCTCTCTCTCTCTCTCTTTGCTCTCGCACTTGCACTCGCATACGCTTCCCACGGCACCTTCAACTGGTATTAGAGCAGGGTTTGTGCTTGTCGTTTTCGTGTCCATGCGCGCGCACTTTTAAAAGTGCAAATAGGTTTTCGATTTCGACATCGGCAAATTCAGCGTTCCAAGAGCGTTTTCATTAGGTGTCCTAGAGTTTTACCCCCCTTTTGAAGTTGTTCGTGTAGTCAAAAGCTTCATTCGAGCTACGCTTCAGGAGTTGTATTTTTCAACTTCACTTTTGCTACAGCTACAGGTACAGGTACAGGACATAGGTGCAGGTTGTTCAGAGACTATTTTGGGATGGTATATAGCCGTTTTATGGCTATTTTGTGCTATTGAGACGGTGTTTATGGGCTGATTAGGAGCACTTTTCGGCATCGACAATGTCTCGGGTTTTTCAGGCATCCATCTCCTCACAGGTTCTTGCATACATACAAGACACAGGTTTCTTACAGGTTGCAGTGTTTTGCATCAACACAGATTTTAGTGGGAGTAATTGATGCACATGTGCATTCTTTTGACACTTTTGAGAGTGTTTGAGCTCTTTTGCGAGCGGTTTTACTCCCCGCAGGGATTTGTTTACTGCTTTCATATTTTCTTTGGCGCCTGTTTGAGCGCGTATACTGCACCTTGCAGTATTGTTGACAATGGATGTATGTTGAGTTACAAAAAATGCCATATGTACCTTTTGTGGAGCCGATTTGGCTTGTTTTTGGCAGTCCCGACCGTTTCTGAGACTCGATTTGGAGGCCCTTTCTAAGACTGGGCTGGTTTCTTGTCTGCATAACCTTTTGTGAGGGTTGATAGCGTGAGGTTTTCTTGAGCTGGGGGATTCTCAAATGTTGACATTCTTTCGGTGATACAGGTTGTTTGAGTACCCCTTTTTCGTGGGCTCCTCGTAGGACATGTATAGAGAGGCCTAGGTGCATTTGACGCCATGTTGGCAGCCTTGGGTCAGCTTTTGACTTTTTATGCACAGTTAGTGGTTGATGCGTCTGTCTTATGCTTTGAGAGAATTACTTTTTATGCGTTATTGATCTCTTGTGAGACAGTTTTGGATTGATACTATGTCAGTTTTTATGGGGAAACTCTGCCAAATTTTTCTAGAATTACCAGTGTTTATTGCCATGTTATCTTTAGTTTGAATCCAGGTCATCTAGTGGTGAAAAGCATATTTACAATATCTGAAAATTTGATGGGACAAATTTTGCTATCTGGAAAGAGTAGATTCAAGATGTTCTTATACAAAAAGGCTAGTTGGATCCTATCATGGAGCGCCCAGAGGGTGAGTATACAGATGTTGAGTGGGAGGAACTTGATGCTAAGGCCAAATCTACCCTCCGTTTGCATTTGGCCGAATCTGTGTACTTTACTATAGTTGGAGAAAGAAATGCTAGAGATGTATGGGATAAGTTGTGTTCCAGCTATGAGAACAAAAGTGCCACTAATAAGGTTTTCTTGATGAAGAAGCTGTTTGAACTTCCTATGAAGGAAGAGGGCACTATTTCTACTCACATTAATGAGTTCAATATCATTTTCACTCAGTTGACCACTCAGGGTTTGGTCTTTGATGAGGAAATCAAATGTGTCTTCTTGCTATGCAGTTTACCCTCATCTTGGGATATGTTCTGTACTGTGATTAGCAACTCAGCACTTGGTACTAGTCTAGTGTACAATGACGGTCCTTGGGAGTCTGTTTCCCAAGGAGATTCACAGGAAATTTCTCGAAGGCAAGAAGGATGGTGATGCGTATGTTGCTAGTGATAGACAGAGGGGTTGCACTCAAAGTCGTGCCAAAATCAAGGAATGTGGGGACTCACACAGTAAGTCTCGGGGTTCTATGCGTAATGTCGAGTGCTATCACTGCCATAAAAAAGGGCATGTGAAGAAGGATTGTAGGAAATGGCAGCAAAGCAAGAAGGATAAACAATCCGGTTAAACTCCTAAGTCTGATGATTCAAACAAGGGCAAAGCAAAGTTAGAGGAGATCAATATGCTAGAGTCCTCAAATGCTCCTATTGAGACTCTTTCAACGGTTGTTATGCCACTTACCTTTGACATATTGGTCTTCACAGTAGATCTACCTTTCGAGGCTCTTGTTACAGAAGATGTGCAGTATGCACAGAATTGGATAGTAGATTTTGGTGCGAGTTTCCATGCGACACCACGTAGAGAGTGGTTCTCTACTTATTCTCACTCTTGTGGAAAAGTGATACTTGGTGATGCTTATGAACTAGACATTGAGGGTGTCGGAAACATCAAATTTCATCGATGGAATGGCACTCACTTTACTTTATGTAATGTCAGACATGTGCCCAAGTTGACTAAAAGCTTGATTTCCGTTGGTCAGCTTGATGATTTGGGCTACAACACCACATTTGGCAATGGTTCGTGGATAGTACGCAAAGGTAATCTTGTTGTACTCAGAGGTCAGAAGCATGGTACCTTGTATTCCATGCATGTGTCAGATGTTGGTCATGATTACATATCTATAGTTTAGTTGTCGTCTACTGAGTTGTGGCATTTCCGGCTAGGTCATATTAGCCAAAAAGGAATGAGAACTCTGACTCGTTTTGGCTACTTACCTGTATTTTCCTATGTTGAATTTCCGATTTGTGAGCACTGTATCTATGGCAAACAGACTAGGTCGGTGAACCTCTAGATTTAGTGCATAGTGATGTTTGTGGTCCTATGTCAACCAAATCTCTAGGAGGGGACAGCTATTTTGTGACATTCATAGATGACTCTACTCACAAGGTGTGGGCATATCCTTTGAAACATAATGATCAAGTTCTTCATGTGTTCCAAAAAAATTCAGCACTCGTTGAGAATCAGTCTGGCAAGAAACTCAAGAGGTTGCAGACTGACAACGGTGGAGAGTATGTATCCAAGGAGCTTGACAATTTTTGTGCTAAGAGGGGGATTAAAAGGTAGTTTACTACACCATACATGCCAGCTCAGAATGGAGTTGCTGAGCGCATGAATCATACAATTCAGGAAAGAGTCACAACCATGCTTTCTAGGGCAAATCTCACACAAGGCTTTTGGGCAGAATCCGTCTTGACCGCAGTGCACATTATAAATCGTTCGCCTAGTACTCCATTGAATTATGAGATTCCAGAAGACTTATGGTCTAAATGTAAGCCCCACTATGACCGTCTACGTGTTTTTGGTTGTGAAGCTTATGCTCACGTGCCTAAATAACTTCGTCAAAAGTTAGATCCAAAGTCACACAAATGTATTTTCATTGGATATGGTGTAGATGGAGAGATGGGATATCGTCTCTGGCACCCCGAATCTTGTCGAGTCATCCGTAGTTCAGATGTGATCTTCAATGAGTCGAAGATGCATAAAAAACCTATCAAGGAAATAGAAATTCGGAGAGTCACTTTTGAGGATGTTTCCTCAAAGACAGTGAAATCAACTCAGCGGGCTAGTGATGTACCTTCCACTATCAATGCTCCAGACGGAGCGGATAGCAATGGTCAAGGAGTGAGATGGTCTACTAGAGTCTCTCGTTCACCTACACGTTTTGAGCCAGTTCTTGATTACATCATGTTGAGTGATTGCGGTAAGCCAAGCTGCCACCAAGAAGCCATGATGACGGATGATGTGGTGAAGTGGGAGAAGGCTATGGAATCTGAGTATAACTTGATTCTAGCTAATGACACTTAGGACTTGGTAGAACTGCCAAATGATGCAAAAGCTTTACCTTGCAAATGGGTTTACAAGAAGAAATTTACCTCAGGTGATCCAAATCCAAAGTACAAGGCTAGACGTGTAGCCAAAGGGTTCAAAAAACAAAAGGGAGTCGATTTTGATGAGATCTTCTCGCCTGTAGTAGTCAAGATGACAACGCTTAGAACCGTACTTGGTCTTGTAGCAATGGAGGACATAGAACTTGTCCAAATGGATGTGAAGACAGCATTTCTTCACGAGGATCTCGATGAGGATGTTTACATGTAGTAGCCTAAAGGATCTCGATGAGGATGTTTACATGCAGCAACCTAAAGGGTTTGTTCAGGAGAATGCATCTTGTGAGGAGCTAGTATGTAAGCTCAAAAAGGCACTTTATGGCTTAAAGCAGGGTTCAAGGTAGTGGTATCATAAATTTGATGCATGTATGAGGTCTCAAGGATATAAAAGGAGCGAAGAGGATCACTGCTTGTACACTAGAAATCTAGATGATGGCTCGATGATCATTCTAGTTTTGCATGTTGATGACATGTTATAGCTGAGAAATCCATTGCAAAAATTTCCAATCTCTAAGAAAACACTTAGCAATAATTTTTCAATGAAAGATTTGGGGGATGCGACATAATTTCTTGGCATGCGAATCAAAAGAGATTGCAAGTGTCGTATTCTTGAGTTATCTCAAGAAACATACATTCAGAAAGTTTTACAGCATTTCAATATGCAGGGGGGGAAAGCATTGAGTACCCAAATGCAGGCATTCTTGAAACTCAACAAGGAAGATGCACCCAAATCTGATGTTGAGCGAGCTGAAATGGCTAAGGTACCATATTCTTCGGCAGTGGGCAGTCTCATGTATGCTATGCTGGCCACAAGACCAGGCATTGCTTTTACAGTGGGAGTGGTGAGCAGATATATGGCAAATCCTGGCAGCAAGCATTGGGAAGCAGTGAAGCACATTCTTAGGTACCTCAAAGGTACGGTCGACAGGTATTTACGCTTTGAGAATAGTGATGCATCCATCGTGGGTTATGCGGATGCAGACTATGCAGGTTGTACAGACAATAGGAGATCGACATCTGGAGCATCAGTATCTTAGAGGTCATGTCTTCAATATTGTATGTCGTCTTCCACTACGGAAGCAGAGTACGTTGCATTGTCGGATGCAAGTAAAGCTGAGACTGTATGGTATCTCGCTTGGTCAAAAATCTTGGCATTGATGAGACTCCAATGATATATTGTGATAGTCAGAGTGCTCTTGCATTGGCAAGGAATCCCGTGTTTCACTCCAAATCAAAACACATTGAAGCCAGGTATCATCTCGTGAGAATTTCTTGGCCAAAAATCTCATTGATTTGGTCAAGATACACACTGACGATAACCCAGTAGATGCTTTGACAAAAGGCTTAGCTTTGGAGTGGTTTAGACATTGCAGTGAGTTGATGGGTATAGGTTGAAGCCACTAGATTTCTTCACGGTTGTACATACCAAGTCACATGGGCTGCATTGACCTTCAAGTGGGAGTTTGTTGGGATTCAGGCCAACTGGTTGGACATCTCACTTACTACTAACCCATCTATACTAACTTAACCATGTATACACTTATTCTTTAGTACAATAGAATAAGGAGCTGCAACAGGATAACGTTGCTGTGCACTCCACCCAAAGCAGGTCTCTCTCTCTCTCTCTCTCTCTCTCTCTCTCTCTCTCTCTCTCTCTCTCTCTCTCTCTCTCTCTCTCTCTCTCTCTCTCTCTCTCTCTCTCTCTCTCGCACTTGCACTTGCACACGCTTCCCATGGCACCTTCACACCTCATGGAGCACTTGGCCTGTGGTGATTATCAACTACAATCTTCCACCATGGGAGACAACCAAGAAGGGAAATACACTTATTTCTTTGCTTCTGCCGAGGAAGTACAAGGTGGCATCAAGGGGTTGGAGGAATTATGGAGAGCCATCCCCGTTTTAGATGTCTCACTTCCAAAGGAGAGGAGGGAGGCCATTGTGAGGGGAATCCTTATGTGAACTATGCACAACTATCCTCGGCTTGGAGAGATTTCTGATTTGTTATATTCATTCTTCTCTCTTGTTACCATTTGAAATCTGAAGCTTTTCTCTAATGATGTGACATGAGTGCAAGGTTGTCCACATCGGGCCACAATACATGTCCTACTTGTGGGCCATCATTGACGATGGAGAGGCCAGATTCCTTATGCAAGGTAATCTATCCAAACAACCATCATTTCTTACCCCAAAGTCATAGCAAATACAAGGCTCCAACAAATGGGAAGACGTTACTAAAGCGCACAATGACAGATTGGGAAACTATTGGGGAAGAGCACTACAACAGTGATCGAACCCCAACTACTCCACCAAAAGGTATGTTAAGGTATTCCATATTTTTAAGTCTTCCATATTGGAAGGACTAAAGAATAAAACACCTCTTGGATCCCATGCACATATTCAAGAATGTAGCTCACATCGTGTGGGACCACATTATTGGCAAAAAAGACTCTTTGGGGGTGAGGGGGATCTGAGGGCCTTGAGATGTCTCCCTGCCTTCGCCACTCCACGTCGAGCCCCCAATGAGAAGATTGTGCTTTCTAAAGCACCATGGATGCTAACCAAAGATTAGCTAGATCAAGTGAAGGGTTCCATTGCATCTATTTGCACACCAATGGGATACATGAGGTCACTAAAGGGAGCTTTCACAAAAGCAAAGAAAGATGGAAACATTCAATTATATGGGTTGAAGTCCCATGATTGTCACAAGATGTTACAGGTGATTCTTTCTCTCTATTTTTATCTTCTCCCTCATTTTGTTTAGATATTCATTTATTGTATGACTTTTCCTCTTATTTTGTTTTACTCTTTTGACATTGTAGTTCATTTTATCGGTGAGTATGTGCATACGTTGGGACAAGAGAGTGAGGGAAGCTATCTTCAAACTTAGAGAGTTAGTAAATTACATCACATATCCACTCAACTAAACTTTTTATGTAAACAATAACCTCAACAACCACTTAATATACTCGTGTGTGTTCTCTTGTAGATTTGTAAGCTCCAAAGAAATTGAAATAGACGTCATCCTTACAGCTCAAACACTTACCGTGGAAACCATGTGTGCCATTAAGGATGCATTTCCTTGATCCATTTTTCTTAGCCAAATCTACCACTTGGTTCACATGGTTGAGGAGATCAATATATGTGTATTAGTGCATGCACGATGGATGTTCCTTCTAGAGAGGTTTTTTAAGACACTCAAAGATTTTGTGTGACTACTGTCCTAGCCAAATTCATGCATAACTGAAGGATGGATCGTGCAAGAGCCATTTGTTTACATTTCAGAGTATTTGTCACACCTTCTTACATGGTTTGTACTATCACACTAAATACGCCTATTAACAAAATCTTCTTTGGGCTGTTGTCTTTGCCTAGGAAGTGGCCATAATGGTTGTCCTTTTTCTTCAAGCTTTGCAAGCTTCACCTTCAAGTCACACATTCCCTTCACAAGCTCATCTAGCATACACTCATCAAACTTAGGAGCTATAAAAGTAGGCTTTACCATTTTGTCAGAAGTTGAGGTGGAAGGACTTGTAGTGTTTACTACCATCTTGCCCCTTCTTCTTTGTCGTTTGGCAAGCAGCGAGACAGCACCTTCAACCTCATTCCAGTTGGTCTTTAGTCCTTGCTCAACATCTTTATCTTCAAGAAGAAGCTCCAAATTTTCTTGAAACTCTTTGCTTGTAGCTTGTAAAAAACGATATGTCTTCTCTGCATCTAATGTGGCATTTTTTGTCCTTGTGAGTTGTGCATAGTGCCGCTCAAATTCCCTAAGTAGCTCTATTATTGATAGTCCTTGTTTTGTCTTGACTACCCATTCTAAGAATGTCCTTTTGGAACTCTCTCAAAGTCCTCCAAGAAATATTCCTCCTTTAAAGCTACTTTGAGTTCTTTCCAGTTTCTCCCATGCCCATCTTTAATTGCCCTAACATGTTCCCTAATTTCTAGAGCAACAACTAGCTCAAAGCTTTGAATCATCTCATCTTTCGGCACATGATGCAGCTCCATCTCCTTCACATACTCGCGCAAGTACTTGGTTACATCTTTGCCATTGAATTGATCCGTTTTGTGGACAACCACTTGTATGGCTTTGGTTGCTGAAATCTCCTTTCTTTCAATGGCATGTTGTCGTTGCATGAACATTGCAAATGCTTGAAACATTTGCATTGTTGCAGGGTCAAAATGCATACCCTATTGCTTCACATGATCACCCATGGTTACCCACAAACTCTCACCTTGGAAGATTCACGTGGCGTTCACCAAAAATATGTCAAGAAGTTTGCGGTCTTGCCAAGAAAGCACCAGGCTTTTGGCTGTGAGAGTTTGTGAGAGAACTCCAAAAGCTTTATGAAGGAGTTATACCATAGATGCCATGAAGTCTAGGGTTGGGAAGGAAGTGCAATCAAAGAAGCCCCATTCTTTCTCTCTTGCACTCACACACACAAAGAAAGAACACAGAAAAAGAAATATCAAAACAACACAAAGATGAAAACAATAAAGCTATGGTCGTATTGTATCATGGGTAATATGAAATGGTTAATAGATGAGTTAATGACATCCAATATTTGCCGATCAAACATGCTACAAATTATTCTTTGCAATTAAAATTTTGCACTTACTATAATATATATGTTTTGTCTAGTGATTGGGATTAATTATGTATACAAATCCTCTTGGTTTATAGCAAAATAACTACACTTATGTCAAAAGAAAAGCTATAGTCTATAAGGGGTAGTATGATGGGATCGGGTGAAAAAAGTATTTTATTCAGCCTTCTAGCCCAAAGAAAAACGTTGCACATTGTTGAAAGTGTATTTTACGACTAATCTAAATGTTAATTGCAATAGATCTCACTAAGTGAAACCGATAGAAATTCACATCATGTGGATTATTCATCTAGGATAACTCTAGTATGTGCAAAATGGAGATATGAGAGAAGAGAAGTTTTCCTCCCAAGCCCTATTCTTGCCCGTAGGTGGGAGAGATGTACATGTAGCGGGGAGAGTTGTACCTTGTGCACTAGTATCTCTTCACAAGAAGGTTGTTGATAGAGCGTTGTTGTTTGAATGCCTTCAAGAGAGACAATTAGGACACAAGAGAAATGGTGATAGGAGTAGAGGTAGAAGTAGTAGAAGACATGGAGGTATAGATTGGGCTTGAAGATGAAAAACAAAAAAATCAACAAAATAACAAAGCAAAAAAAAACACCTTACTTATCAACCCCTTCGAGAGTATTTTCCAATTTGAAGACTTCGGCCTTGATTGACTAGAGTTGATGTTTACAAGGATGCTTTCAAGTTTAGCTAGCCTTTCTCAAAGCCAAGTGTAGGGCCAAAGGCTAATTTGGCATGAATCCTCTCACTCCCTCTTGAATGAAATTCAAGGAAGAAGAGGTCTCCTTTTATAGGTGAAGGGAACCCCAAAGGGTTACACAAGAAAGAGAAGAGCCAGTGTGAATAGGAACTCACAAAGTTTGAAATGAGTTGTCCTTGCAAGCTAGTGTCCCACTAGGATTTGATTCCTCCCTAGTAGCTATAAAAAGAAATATAATAAATATATGAAAAATACATAGAATATATATATATTGAAAGTTACCCTAGATATAGGATCTAGCTAGGGTGTGAGATGATAATGATATAGTAGAAAGAAAGAACCAATGCTTTCGGCCCCAAGATAAAGAGGCGGATCTATGGACGCTTTTTTTCATAGTACTTTCTAACGGCGGTAAAGTAAGAATATGTTACCCTTGAGATAAATAATAGGATGAGATAGAAAGCTTATTACTATACTTAGATATGTATATGTACATTATAGAAAATATACTTATGTATCTAAAACGTTGCAAGATAAAGATTTTGGCATTCGTTCCCACTATGTACGTGTCACAACACGGCATCCACCCCCTCTAAACTTGCACATTCTCTGGTATGTGTCACATATGATTTTTTTGCAGTTTCAAATCCCTTGTAGATCTTCCATGATTTCACCTTTATTGATATCTTTCAACACTTCATCTTCACTTTGATCTTCACCTATGGTTTGCTCTTCCTTCTCCTCATCATCTTTTGGATCACTGTCTCCTCTTCTCTTAAACACTTTGATCCTTTTTCTTGCAATTGAAACCTTTACTTCTGTACCATCTAGTTTAGACAAGCTGTAAGTAGCATTTTCATGCACATGCTTTACAACATATGGTCCAAACCATCTTTTTGAAAACTTACGCATGACTGTGTGATGGTTGTCAAGGTTACTATCATACACTAAAGCCCAGTCACCTTTGTCAATTGCTTTGCTCCTGAGCCGATGTTGCTTATCAAAGTAGTCCTTGTTTTTCAACCTCACATTTTTTAGTCATTCTTTTTCAACCAGAATGTCTCTAGGTCTTCTCTCTAGTTGCCTTATGCGCAATGCAAGGAGACCTTCCCTGCTAAGCCCCTCTTTCCAAGGTAGTACATTCCGTGTGGGAATCGTATCTTCAATTGGATTCACTGACTTTTGACCATACATCAGCTCCGTAGGCATATAGCCACTTACTAAGCTATGTGTTGTACGATCAACCCATAAATCATATGACAACAGTTTTGGCCACTCACCAACTCTTCCTTCTCAAGCCTTGGCCAAAGCTTTGATGATAGGAGGATGCCCTCTTTTACTCTTTCCATTGCCTTCAGGGTTGTAAGCTGTAGTAAGAGAAAGTCTCATTCTTAATATGTAAAAGAAATCCCTTGCTTCCTTAGCATCCAGTTCACCTATGTTTGTAGTGATCTTTCCCACACAACCATAATGGCAAATCACCTTATCAAAAAGGAATTTTCATATACAGCTTCTATGGTTTTTGCTCTTAATGCTCACCCTTCAACCTGGTTAGTTAGGTCCTCTCGTGCAATAAATAAGTATCTCATTTGCTAGAGTCCTAAAGGTATTGTTACTAGATCCACAACCCTCTTGTAATGCATGGCTAGTGGATATGTAGGGTGCAATCCATCATGATGTCAGACATTTGAATACATTTGACAAGTTACACATGACCTACAAATTGAGATACATCTTTATACATACGCTTCCACCACAACCCTCTTGTAATGCATGGCTAGTGGATATGTAGGGTGCAATCCATCATGATGTCAGACATTTGAATACATTTGACAAGTTACACATGACCTACAAATTGAGATACGTCTTTATACATACGCTTCCACCAGTATTTTTCTTTCAGCTTAGAGAAGGTTTCCTACACCCGTGTGTCGAGCCCATAGACTCTCATGAAACTCTTGCATGAGCTTTACTTGAGTCTCTTTTTTACATATAACCCTTTGTGGTGTAACGCCCTTTTGTTTAGGATGATTCCACAAGTAACCATTTCTCAAAAAGTAGCCATATTCTTTCCTGCATATCCTCTTGAATTCTTGTTCAGACCAATCATCCTGTTTTGCTAGAGTACTCAAGTAGCTTCCAATAAGAAGCCAATCACCTTCATAAAGCTCTTTCAAGAACAATTTAAGTGGATTAGTCATGCAGACATTGTTACCTTTGACATGAGAGATAGCATAGAACTTTGTGCCCACATCATCTCCCTCGTCATTCATTTGTGACTCACCTTCATACCTTTCCCTTGATAGCATATCTTCTAATGTATTTTCTTTACCTGCAATGTGCTTAAATTCGTGATTTAAGGACTTAATGTAGGCAATCCACCGCAACATAGCAATGTCTGGCATTGAGTAGCTTGTAATCATCCCAAGAAGTGGTAGACAATCTGCTTCTACAACCACACATACACCAATTAGGTACTCTTTCCCATTTTTCAAGGCTCTAACCATACCCCATAACTCTCTCTTTATCTGTGGGTAGTTTCTTTGACAAGCACTTAGTATATTTGCTCCAAATCTCACTACATACATGTGTCCTTCTGTTAGAAAAATAAGACTTAGCTAAATAGATTTTTGAGTAGATTACTTAATGGAGAGAGATAGATTTCACACACAAGAGATTATAGAGTAGAGAGAGAGAGAGAGTACACACGATATACGTCGTTCACCCAATGTGGGCTACGTCCACGGGAAAGCAGCCACTCAATGGCTTTAGCACTTCAAAAGAAGAAGTAGTTTACAAAGGGATTAAACCCTTGATAGAGCTCCCGCCTTGCTTCACTATCACCACCTCACACTCACCTTGTTGCATCAACTTCACACTATACAATGTGTGTAGAAATGGCCTCCTTTTATAGGCCAAAAGGGATGCCCTCTCTAATGAGAGACAGCCATGTGTAGCCGCCCTTGTGCGAATAAGTCCAAATCGGACCCTCCAATCCGCCCATGTGTGGCTGCCCTTGAGAAGACAAGTCCGCTTTTGAATTCGGCCACCGGCCATTGACTTCCGACCACAAGCCACCGGCCATTGACTTCCGACCACCGGCCATCGGCCATTGACTACCGGCCACCGGCCAACCGACCGGTTGTTTTCCGACCACTTTCCGGCTGCAGTCCGGCCATAATATTCCGGCGAAAAGGAATATTCCGGTGAAAAAAAAGTCTCGAGGCCTCTAAAGTTGCCCCTGATTCTTGTCCGTGAAAATTTTGGTTTCCGGTGAGTGATTTTCCTTCACGCACGATGGCTTCTCCTCATAATGGGGGCCTTAGAAATGTGCGCTTTTACCACAGAAAATTACAAGGGTAAATCAGGCTCCAGATTTAACAATCTCCCACTTGGAGACTGATCTCCAAACCAAACCTGTGACTGCTTTCCATTCTGGCTTCTTATCCTTGAATGCCGATTGAAGATGAGCAAAAGCTCAACTTCTCCTTGTTGACCATCTTTCTAAACATGTCTGCAGGATTTTCACTTGTATGCACCTTTCCTAGCTTTAGTTGTCCCTCTTCCAAAAGAGTGCGTATGAAGTGATATCTCACCTCAATGTGCTTTCTCCTTGAATGAAAGGCTGAGTTCTTCGCAAGATGGATAGAGCTTTGGCTATCACTATACAAGACACAATTGTCTTGTTTGAATCAATCTCTTCTAAGAATCTGTGAAGCCACATAATTTCTTTGCTTGCCTCCGTCATTGCTACATACTCTGCTTCCGTGGTAGAAAGTGAAACCACTTTCTGCAGCTTTGAAGCCCAGCTTACTGCTATGCCTCCAACCGTGAACACATAGCCGGTAGTGCTCCTTCGAGTATCTTTGTCACCTGCCATATCTGCATCAGCATACCCTTCTAGAAAAATATTAGCTCCTCCAAAATACAAAGCATTTGTTGTTGTCTCTTTTAGATACCTAAGTATCCACTTCACAGCTTGTCAATGCTCTTTACCTGGGTTGTCCATGAACCTACTCACAACTCCCACTGCATGTGCAATGTCTGGCCTTGTCCAGACCATAGCATACATTAGAGAACCTACCGCTGCAGCATATGGAACTTTAGACATATAGGCTATCTCCTCTTGCGTCTTTGGACACATATCCTTCGTTAGTTTAAAATGACCAGCCAAAGGTGTAGAAACTGGTTTTGCATTTTTCATTGCAAACCTTTCTAGTACCTTCTTGATGTAATCTTCTTGAGATAGCTTTATTGTCTTCTTCGTCCTGTCCCTTGATATTTTCATACCAAGTATCCTCTTTGCAGCACCTAAATCTTTCATTGAAAAAGATTTGGACAGCTCCTCTTTTAGGTCTTTGATGTCCTGCATGTTAGCACTTGCAATCAACATGTCATAAACATACAACATTAGGATGATGAATTTCCCATCTCCCAAATTCTTCGTGTAGACGCAGTGATCCGAGTTGCATCTTGTGAATCCATGATCCAACATCCATCGATCAAACTTCAAGTACCATTGTCTTGATGCTTGCTTTAAACCATACAAGCTCTTCTTTAATCTGCAAACCATTTTCTCCTTAACTTTTACTTCATACCCCTTTGGTTGAAGCATGTAGATTTCCTCCTCTAAGTCACCGTGAGGGAATGCCGTATTTACATCCATGTGCTCGAGATTTAGATCATGAGCAGCCACAAGGCTTAAGACAATCCTAATTGAGTTCATTTTTACAACAGGAGAAAATATTTCATTGAAGTCAATACCTTTCTTTTGAGAAAACCCTTTTACCACAAGCCTAGACTTGTACCTTTTCTTCCCACCCTCTTCTTCCTTCACCTTGTACACCCATTTGTTTTGAAGTGCCCGCTTACCTTTAGGCAACTCAACCAACTCCCATGTTTGGTTGCGATGTAGTGAGTCCATCTCCACTTGCATGCTCTTCGTCTATTCTTCTTTGGATTCATGTTGCATAGCTTCTTCGTATGATTCCGGATCTCCAGAATCTGAGATCAAGAGATGGTTGAAGGAAGGAACAAACCTTTCTGGAGGTCTACTTGCTCTTGTAGATCTTCGGGGAATGGGTTGAGGCTCCTCATTTGGTTGACGTTGTTGCACATTGTCACCGTTTGCAGTCCTTGAGTCTTCACCGTCCTCAAGCTCCATGTACTCATCACCTATTTCTTTTGTTTGTTTTCTTTCCAAGTAATCTTTGTACATATTTTGTTCGTTAAAAATTACATCCCTACTCCTAAAGATTTTACCATCTTCAGAATTCCATAGGCGATACCCAAAGTCACCTTCTCCATAGCCAATGAAGAAACACTTTTTGGACTTTGCATCTAGCTTTGATCTTAGGCTTCTATCTATGAGCATGAAAGCCTCACACCCAAATACTTTGAGAAATGCATAATTCCCCGGTTTACCTGTCCATGCCTCTTCTGGAACTCCCCCATCAAGCTCTTAAGACGTAGCTAAATAGATATTTGAGTAGATTACTTAATGGAGAGAGATAGATTTCACACACAAGAGATTATAGAGTAGAGAGAGAGAGAGAGAGAGAGTACACACAATATACGTGGTTCACCCAATGTGGGCTACGTCCACGGGAAAGCAGCCACTCAATGGCTTTAGCACTTCAAAAGAAGAAGTAGTTTACAAAGGGATTAAACCCTTGATAGAGCTCCCGCCTTGCTTCACTCTCACCACCTCACACTCACCTTGTTGCATCAACTTCACACTCTGCAATGTGTGTAGAAATGGCCTCCTTTTATAGGCCAAAAGGGCTGCCCTCTCTAATGAGAGACAGCCATGTGTAGCCGCCCTTGTGCGAATAAGTCCAAATCGGACCCTCCAATCCGCCCACGTGTGGCCGCCCTTGAGAAGACAAGTCCGCTTTTGAATTCGGCCACCGGCCACCGGCCATTGACTTCCGACCACAGACCACCGGCCATCCGCCATTGACTACCGGCCACCGGCCAACCGACCGGTTGGTTTCCGACCACTTTTCGGCCGCCGTCCGGCCATAATAGTCCGGCGAAAAGGAATATTCCGGAAAAAAAAAAGTCTCGGGGGCGGAGGCCCCCGAGACCTCTAAAGTTACCCCTGATTCTTGTCCGTGAAAATTTTGGTTTACGGTGAGTGATTTTCGTTCACGCACGATGGCTTCTCCTCATAATGGGGGCCTTACAAATGTGCGCTTTTACCACAGAAAATTACAAGGGTAAATCAGGCTCCATACTTAACAGCTTCTTCATCATCTTGCCCTATTGCCCATCCAATTCCTTTAGGACTGGTGTTTATTATCACAAATTACTAGCCTTTGACACTCATAGTCCACCTTTCTCAAAATTTGTGCTGATTGGAGCAACTCCTTTAGCTTTTTCATGGCTTTTACATGTGCTTCTGTCCATTTAAACTTTTGATTCTTTCTAATTAAGCAATTGATAAAGAGAATCAACTACATGTGCATAATGTGGAATCCAAATAACATAAAAGACAAATGCTCCCAAAAACCTTCTAACCTCAGTGATGCTAATGTATGTTTCTTTCATTCTTTGATGGCATCTACCTTTGTTGGACAAGGTTTCCTACCATATGGCCCTCACATGTTCCCCACAATGAGCACTTCATTGACACCAAACATAGGCTTCCCACACAAATTAAGATTTACTTCCTCCAACCTAGATACAATTTTCTCACAATCATTTATGTGATTTTTCACAAACCTGCGGCACCCCCTGATATCCAAAGCTTCATCTTTCCCACTTTCTTCACATCCTTTGACGGGCAAACCATCAATGAAAGACATTGTGATTTGAGGAATAAAGTCACGTAAGAACTTATTCATCCCATTCATCATGTGTGCAACCGAGTTGGTTTCTCTTTGTGGCAAGGTACACATCCTTACCGAAACCAAAGGTGTCCTCATGGTTTTCAAGTCTCTACTTTCAATCGCAAGCTGAAATTGATCATACCCTTAGTAGAGATCCCCCATAGAGTAGATTGTCCTCCCTGCAAATGCCTCTGCAAACTCATCCACAATTGGACATGTACCCACATTTTTAATTGTCACCTTCTTGTTCATTGGTTGCATATCTTGGATGAAGCATAGAGCACCATTCTTCTTTGGGATTGTGAACCATCTGTTTGAGTATGGAGCACAAGAAGGCTCCAAAATGATCTTTTCCTTCAATAGCTCTACTAACTTGGACAAATGATCCTTTTGAACCAGAATAGGCCGCAGATTCCAAGGCACATGAGGTATTGTAAAAATTACCATAGGAGCTACAATAGAAGGATCAACATATCCTATCTCATGTGGCTCAAATGAAAAAGTCTTACCATGCTTTGAAATAAAGCACTTTGTCTCCTCCTATGTTCAAAGAAACTCCTCACAACCAATCTGCAACTCTTGAAAAGACTCCTTTGTGAAGGCATGAGAAATCTTTAAGGATTCCTCAAACTTGGTTACAAAGAATCCCGCTCAATCTTTTACCTGTTGTTGGGTGGTAAGGGTGAAGCTATTGGTTTCACCTTCTTTGCTACACTCTTGTATTTAGTTTCAACGTGGATTTTTGGGCCAACTGTTTGGCTTTCTTTAAAGGCTTCTATTACTTGATACATTTCCATAGAGCATACATCCACAACTTCATTTTCAAGATGAAAACTAGACTCCATTATAGTATCAAGCTTGCCCATAGTATCTCCAAAACAAACTTGTTCACACAAACCCAAAACATTTTCAGTAGGCTCTAGCAACCCACTCTCTTTCATGCGTATTTGTACATTATGTACATATTGCCTCTCATATCTCTTCAAATCTTCAAGTTTTGTAAAACATACTGATCCATTCCTTGTTACCAAGGATCCCGTTGAGAAAGTTTCACCTATTTTTGGATCAGGTGAGACCCTTTTTCTTTCTGTACCACTGCAATCTCGCTTTACAATGGTACTTGGCCAAAACCCAACATTTCCCTATGATCATGAAACTCTTTGCTCACCTTTGGAAGAGGATAATCTCTGAGGTTGTCATGATTTCTTTCATGGTTTACACAAACAGTGAGAAGTTGAACAACACGTTTACCATCTTTGCTTTGTATCCCGGCATAGGCTGAACTGTCATCCATTACCTTTGTTTCCATTCTAACTCCCACAATGTAGGGTTGTCCAAGGATAAGATGATTTGAAGATGTGTCCTGTATAAAGAAGTTTTGTTCGACCTTTACATCACCTATTGTCCCCTTTACACTTGGACATGTTGCCTATAATTCAATTGATGAATTGTTTGCCACTCTAACCATCCAACCATGTTCTGTGTCCATTGTCCATTTACATTTATTGTAAAGACTTTTTGAAATTATATTTATTTCAGAACCATGGTCAATCAAGGCAAAAATGGCTTTTCATGATCACCTACCTTGACCAATGTCTCTGTAGTAGCCCATGCCCAATGGCTTCTGGAATAGTGACTCCTAGGAATACTTTGAGATTCTTCCCCATCATTAGCAAATCTCACTTGCCTTACATTCCAAGAAGACTCTTAACATCCCACCATACCTTCATCACCTTCTTTAGCATGCACATGTACTCCTTGTGTCTTCGCAATATCGCGTTCAACTTGTGGGCAAATAGACTCTCCAAGTCTTTACGTCTTTCTCTTGATGATTTTGATAATTTCTTCATGGAATCACACTTGGCTATGCCAAGCACCTCCCCCAAAGTAAACTCAACCTTGCTATTCAAAATCCTCTCCTCTAGAACTTTCTCTAAGTCTGTAGCAAGCTCAATATCAGATTGTAGTTTGTAAGTTGGTCCTTTCTTACCTTTTGTTGACTCTTTTTTCTTATGTGTTGTAGATTCCTCCATGGTCACTTCTAGTGAATGTGCCTCTTGTATGGTGGTGATCGCAAAGGTGCTGCATCATTCCTCCCTCCACTTCTTGTAGCTCTTTTTGAAGGCCCTTCATCACCGTTTTCATGCCTACGCTTTTCTTCAACAATGGATTTGAATCTAATATCTAACCAACCCAAATGATTTTCTCATATTAGGCTGATCATTTAATGTGGGATAATAAACGGGAACAAGGGCTAGTATATAGACATGTGTTTACAGATCTATCTCAACACGAGGCCAATGGTAAAGGGGTCCAAATGAGAGATGGTATGTCAAAGAGCACTGCTACCTAATGGAGATTAAAGACCGTAGGGTTAGATTCACTAACTTGACCTCCAAAAGTTAAGTGTTCAGAAGTCCATTGACTTTAGGCAAGCTAGGGCTGACCTTGAGGTGGGAATCCTACCCAAGAATGACATGCTTGTTGTCTTGCTAAATCTTAGTGGGAACTTTACCCAAAAGCTTGAAGTGTTTCTCACATGCTTAAATGAGTTTTGAAGTATTCACTTCAAAGATAACTCTCAAGAGACATGAACGTGCCATGCTTGATTGATTAATTCCTTGAAGTATTTCATTCAACCAAATGACTTAATAAGCACAAAAAGACACATGTTCAAATGATCCTCCACATGTGGCCTCATGATGTGTTTGAATGCTGTTGGTTAGGATTTAAAGGGGTCCAATGAGAATTTAGATACATAAAAATAAATAATTAAGTTCTTTTTCTCAAAGAGAAAAAATAGAACACATGTCCAAATAAAATAATAAAATAATATGCGAGAGAGAGAGAGAGAGAGAGAGAGAGGTGGACCAAGCATGAGAGGGGAGTATACTCTCCCACACACACACACACACACACATTCTCTCACTGTGTGGAGTGCAAATGCAAGAGATCATCTCCTTCTCGAAGTTTTTTGAGAAGTGGAGAGCCTACACCAACACTCTTGGCTATGGAATGCAAGTCCAACCAAGAGCCATGCTTCAATGCTTAAGCTTGCTATCTTCTTCATCCTCATTACTATGCTATTATGCTATGCTAAGCAAGAAGAGTGATGATAAGTGAAGAACTATTTCTTTCTCGTATGGAATGTTTCTTCTTCCTCTTCCCTATCCTCATTACTGCTAGCTCTCTCCACCTTCGAAGTTGTTTGAGGCCTTGGGACTGAGGCTTGGAATAGTTAACGCTTTTTGCGAAGCTCATGATGCATGAAGCTTTCCATATTCATAGCATCACCAAGGTCACAAGAAACACAAAGATTGTATTGTAACAAAGTCTCTCTTGATGGGAAAATCTATAATGTGACAAACGCCTTTTGGAGGGGGGACCGGCTCCAAGTAAATCCGGTCCTCAACTATTGTCATGTTCTCTAATACTCTCTCTCTCTCTGTCTCTCTCTTGCAAAAGTATTTTTCATGCCAAGTTAATTACGTACTATGTTTATGTTGCTACCATCAATTAAGTTCACCCTCCAAGTTCTCAAAGTGTGCGCTCCTTGCTGCACTGTCGAAGCAAGGGACTTGCCGATACACCGTGTACGAGCCGCAGACGGCTCCAAGAACACAACTAGTTTAACTAGTAAGCTCAAAGAGGGCAATGGTGTGTCACTCACCGCCTTATGCTCCTGCCGTAGAGGATTCCTCGCCGCGAAGAAGAGGGAGACGCCGCTACGCCGCGCTCAACCGCCTCGCCGCCGCAACGCTCGATCGCACCCACACTCTCACTCTCTCTCTCTCTCTCTCTCTCTCTCTCTCTCTCTCTCTCTCTCTCTCTCTCTCTCTCTCTCTCTCTCTCTCTCACGCACACACACAAGGAGATGGTGAAAGAGAAGGTGGAGATGGAGCAAGAGTAGCTTCTATTGCACAATGAGAGAATGACTCAATTTTAGGTTTAATTGGCTTTTATGTGAGCTCACCCCATTCACACTTGGGCGCCCATGCTTAGCCAACTTACCCTAGCATGTTCGTGTTAGAGTGCGCCTCTCATCGGCGATCACTCTACCTTTTCCTATTGGACCGACAAGCCCGGTGCCTGACTCTACTTAAATAAATAATACGGTTACAGTGTCCGTCGTAGGCGATAGGGTTTCCGTGAGCCATGAGGGTTAACATTGCCCCCCTTCCTGATGTAGATTCCATCCTCGGAAGCTATTGAGTTGAAGCTTGGTATGTCCATGTTGTAGAGCATCTAGATTTGAATCTGCAAGGCAAAGTCACTATTTTAGCAAGCGGAATTATATTGCCATAAATCATGAGGGGAATGTAAAGTACATGTGGAAATGAGTAAATGCAAGATTTATGAAATGTTAGACTGCCATTAAGGACAAATAAATTGCACTTTGAGTAAATTAATTAATCAAGAGTTTTGAGCTTATGGGTGAGTCTATCAATTAGTTAGCTATGACTAAGGTTAAAACAACTACTCTAGTACTAGCTAAGCTAAGAAGATTATCTAAATGCAAGATTTCCTAATTATGCTTTTCAGCTTTGATTAGCCAACTCGCTCTCACAACTGCAAACAAAAGCTTGAAATGTTAATTGTAAGCTCAATGGAAGTCTTTTAATTAATTTATATATATATATATATATATATATATATATATATATATATATATATATATATATATATATATATATATATATATATATATATATATATATATTTTAATACTTTTTTACTTTGGGTCACAATCATGTGACGTGTGTGCTTATTTTGTATGTCCGGGGTTTTTTGCTTCTCAAGGAAAAGCGCCCACACTGGGAACCTCTACGGCTCTAGTACCATAGACAATACATGTGAGTGAAGTACCAATTCAAGCCAGGATTTCTCTTCCAGTGTAAGATTTTTCATTTGTGGCACTTACGTTTTTTTTTTTTTTTTGCTTCCATTTCCTTGGTATTCGCACTAGTGTTTTTTGTTGTTTGAGTGAGCAAGCCTTTCTCTGCCTAAAACATTCCTAAGGTCTCAAATACTCGGATAATTTTATTAGCTAGGCCTAGTGGTCAAGTAAATGAGTTAACCTAAAGTCACGATCTCCTAATCTCCAGGCTCATCCATAAGATTAAACTGGAGTTCAATCAACTTAAGCAAAGACAAATTTATACATCTATAATGGCAGATCACAATCATAACTATTGCACTCAAACAAAGAATGAAAAATCATTATTAGCAATTACACATATCCACCAACATGAATCATGGAAAGTAGTACACCTGGAGGTATGGAGTGGCTCATTTCGTTGAAGTAGATGTCCTCAGCCATGTGGATGGAGATCCATATAAGTCCTACCTAACACATCCAAAAACAGGCACTATACCTCTAGGAGGCATGTCAGTGTGAAAAATTAAAACTCCTAAAAAAACAAACTCAAAACACAATCTAGACCCCTAACCTACCTATCTGTCACTCCTTTTAGAATCAAGGGAAGAGGATATTATATAAACCTGGTGGCCACCCTAAGGCTAGGCCTCTATCCTCATCATCTAGATAAATAAAATCGTTGTCCGTGAGGCCATAGTCTTCCTCGGTCTCTATTAGTTCCTCTTCATCATCCTCTTGTGCAAGCATGCTAATCAAGAACCTCGCGATGCGTGGATACTCATCTTGTGCAAAAGAATAAGCATGTGCCATTGGAGACACATTCGCTACTGGGTAGGGATCACTAGTTATCCATAGACGTATCAGCCATTCTAACTCCTCAAAATTTCTCTCACATGCAAGGCTCTCTATCAAATCCCATTCGCAAGAAAGTATAGGGTAGCATACGTAGAACACTTGAGGAAAAGACAAAGGGTACCTTTCATCAAAAATAGAAGTGCATGCCTCTGGTGAAGTAGCCATTTCTGACAAGACAGATAGATTTGGTTAGGCCTTTAAAACATAAGAGTTGTTTTTGTGTGTTGCTTGAATTGACACGGTGAATTTGGACTTATATGTAAGATCTGATAGGGTGCTCTCTCGTTGCTAGTCGCTCTTGCTCTTTACTATTTTTGTTTTTTGTGAGTATAAGGCTATATATATACATTCCCTAAGATTGGAATTGAGAGGTCAGGGAGGAAGGTTGAGAGGGGAGCGAGTGAATGATTGATGTTAGCAAACACTCCCCCCTTCTTGGGTAGATCATACCTTTTGGAATGAGGTCGTCACCTTTTGAAACCAATTGTTCCAAGTTGTTATGGGTGAAGTTTTAACCAATAGTTTTGACCGCCCTATGCGTTTCATCTAGTTGCAAGGGTGGTAAGGTACTCTCCCATGATTTTATTTGCAACGTTGTTGTAGGTGGTGAACTTACCCCGGGAGGTGCAAACTCTTTCGTGCTTGTATGGATATGTACAGTGGTAGGTGGAGGTTGTGTCGAAGCTTCTATTTGCGTATAGGAACTACATGAAGAGCAAGAAGCTTCATTTGATTTCCCTGTTCCTGAGCTAGGTGGAACAAATCGTTCTTTCTTTGGTACCCAAACTAGCTCTAGATCGGGTGTGTAACATTCCATGATTTTTTCCTTTCCGCGATTTTCAATTTGTTTTGGAGCCACAGGATTGGGTTTACATGGGCCAGGTGACAGGTAAGAGTACACTTTACGTTTGGGCACCCAGATTTGATCATTTCCTTCATAGTATCCTTGGGCTTCCAATAGTCGTTTAGGAATCCAACGCAACGTTTCTTTACATTTCTTGGAGTGAGTGGGACGGTTCTTACTAGGTTTCCGTTTTTTTGCATCAACCATGTTCACTACAGAGGCTTTAGGGACCCACTTGTATGTTTTCTCTGTTATATTAGGATGGTTCTTGTGTGTCTCAAGCTTTCTTTCAACTACATCAGTTGAAGCTCTAGAGAGTTGGGCTATGGGGACGTATGGTTCAACCTCCTGGACATGCAATGTCTTGGGTTTTATTTCCTTAGGCAATATCTCAGGGACTATGGCTTGAGTGGTAGGGCTAAGAGTTGGTTTTTGCGTTGTAACACCCCCAGTCCCCCAATCAATAGTGCATTTGGTGGCTATCATCCACGTGCGGCCTAGGTTTATATTACCCTCCATAGTTCCAGTAGGCATGACCAAAAAGTCTTGAGCTACAATTCCATTGTCATAACTGACAGAAGTGTGCCAGATTCCAAAAACCGTAGTTTTTTTCTTGTTGACACCCTTGACTTGGATAATACTCTCAGATAGAGGTGGCTTCCCTAACTGACACCACACCCCATAGGATAGCAGATTATATTTAGCACCCGTGTCCAATAAGGCGTTATATAGCACTTTTCCATAGGCACTATTTAACTCAATAGGGTATCGTAGAGGTGTGTCAGAGTCCAACCCATCCTCTTCGATTTCCACGTGGAATGCATTTGTGACTCCAAGGTTAGCCTCTCGTTTTTGTCTTATACGTTGTTGTCGCTCCTTAGCCTCAGCTTGAGCTTGTATCTTGTTTAACTCGGTTTGTGCTTTGGCGGCCTTCTTTTGATGAATGGCCCGTAGTTCTTCTTGGCTTAAAGGATCATAATATCTTTTGAATTTACTCCCATTGAGGAATCCAATGGTTTCAACTCCATCAAGAGTTTCCACACGAAGGGTACCTTGTGGGGTAATTTCACATACTCTATATGGTCCTTTACCAGCATATTTCAACTTTTTCTTCTCTTTACGTACTCCATACATAAGGACTTTATCACCAACTTTGATGTCCTTGTCCTTCACATGGCGATCAAACCACTTCTTTCTCCTATCCTTTTCCACAAGAGCATTTTGCACAGCCAACTGTCTCTCTTCGTCTAGTTTTTCTAAGATATACAAACGCTCGGTTAAGGGGTTACCATTCCATCCTTCTTGCGAAGCTACCCTAAGACTAGGAATGACAAACTCCCAAGGCATAACCGCTTCTTGGCCGTATACCATTTTGAATGGCGTACAATTAATAGCCACTTTATAAGCAGTACGATAAGCCCATAGAGCAGATGTCAACTTCAAATCCCAATCAGTGCGATGAGCTTCTACCGTCTTGGTTAAAATAGAGATTAGAGTCTTGTTGGTGCTCTCGGCTTGTCCATTAGCTTGCGGGTAATAAGGTGTAGACTTATGGTGGGATATCATAAAGGTCGTGGTAAGCTCTCTTATTACCTCATTTATAAAATGGGTACCATTATCACTAACAATTTCAAAAGGGCAACCAAATCTTGTGATAATGTTCTCAAAAAGAAACTTAGCTGTTGTCCTCGCGTCAGCTTTTTGTGAAGCCTTAGCTTCAGCCCACTTTGTTACATAGTCCGTAGCAACTAGAATATATCGAGATTGAGTGTTGCGAGCTGCGGGACTAATTGGACCTACAAAGTCTAAGCCCCATTTTTCAAATGGTTGGGTTACTTTAATAGGATGTAAGGGCATTCTGTCTTTGCGCTGTGTGGTCTTGTAACGTTGGCACTCATCACACCCTTTTGTAAAAAGTGATGCATCCTTAAATAAAGTTGGCCACCAATAGCCTGATTGCAGCACCTTTCTAGCAGTCAGGTCTCCTGAAAAATGTCCTCCTGCTATGCCCATATGTGCTTCTTGCAAGATATACAAATATTCATCCTCGCGGGCACAACGCCTAAGAATATCATCCTTGCCTAATCTATACAGAGTTCCGGCAATCAAACAATAGGGTTCACATTCTTTTACTAGCCTTCGAGCGATATCCTTACGAAGTTCCTTGGGTGGAAAACCATTAACTAAAAAGTTAACAATGTTCTCACTCCATTCAGGCATAGTCTCAACTATGAATAGGGAAGTATCGGGTAATTCATCATCAACTCCTGTAGGGGCTTCACCATTGGGTATGCGAGACAAATGATCAGCCATGACGTGCCTTTTACCGGGTCTCACTACAATCGTGAAATCAAACTCCAGAAGAATTAACAACCATCGTGTGATTCTTCCTGTGGAGCATGGCTTGTTTACCAGATACAGCAACGCTTGATGATCCACATAAAATACAAACTTGTTTGCCAGAAGGTAGTAGCGAAATTTCTTTACTGCATAAACCATTGCCAAACCTTCTCGCTCTGTAGTGGTGTAGTTCCTTTCAGCATCGTTCAATTGACGGCTTGCAAAGCTAATGGGATAGTCCAATTTATGTTCTCCTGGTTGAGTGAGAACACACCCAATAGCAAAGTTTGATGCATCAATATGCACATGGAAAATGACATCCCAGTTAGGTGTCCTTAAAATCGGAGCACTTGCTAGTGTTTTCTTCAATTGTTCATAGGCCTGGTCACACTCTTCAGTCCATTTAAATTCAATGAGAAGCTTGTACAAAGGACGTGCTATCTCAGCGAAAAATAAAATAAACCGTCGATAATAACCCACGTGTCCCATGAACCTTTGAACTCCCTTGTAATTGGTTGGTGGTGGTAACTCTAGAATCACTTTAATTTTGCTCTCATCGGTTGAGATACCATTCTTGGATACTATATGCCCTAAAATAACTCCATGCTTGACCCAAAATTGGCATTTGAACGGGTTCAATGAGATACGATATAACCTACACTTTTCAAACACCTTCCGCAAACATGATAGATGTTCTTTCCAAGAAGAGTAAACACAAAGGTCGTCTAAGAAAGCTTCACAAAACTCTCTCAAATATTCTTTAAAAGCAGTGTTTATTAATCGTTGGAATGTAGCAGGGGCATTTGTTAAGCCAAAAGCCATCACACGAAATGCAAACACGCCAAATTCTGTGATGAAGGCAGTTTTAGCTTGGTCCTCTAGCGCTATCGTGATTTGGTTGTAGCCTGAGTACCCATCTAGAAAGCTATAAGCTTCCTTGCCTGCAACTCTTTCGAGTACATGTTCGGAATATGGTAGGGGGTAATGGTCTCTTCTAGTAGCTGCATTAACTTTTTTGAGGTCCACGCACACCCTGAGTTTCCCATTCTTTTTTGGCACGATAACTATTGGAGACACCCATTCAGAGTGTTCAATAGGATATATGAACCCACATTTGATAAGCTTTTCTAGTTCTTCTTGAATGATCTTTGCGTACTTAGGATTCATCGGGTAGGGTCTTTGTTGTACGGGCTTCGCAGTGCTAATCATAGGGATTGTATGTTGGACCACAGAAGGTGGAACACCTTTCATATCATGGTATGTCCAAGCGAATACGTCCTTGAATTCCTTGAGAAGCTCTTTGAGGACCGCCTCTTCAACTTCTGTGAGGTCTTGGGCAATAAAAACAGGTTTTGATTCTTCACCGGGGTCAGCTAATTCTATTTCTTTAACTATTGCCGGACCATCATAGATTCCATTATTCCCATCGATAGGTATTCTTTGGGCTTTTGTGTACACAACCTTTGCTTCCCCTGTGGTGTAAGATTTGAAATGTTCTGGTGCAGGATGCAAGTCTGTGGATTCTGGTTGTGCTTTGGTTTGTGCTTCCATTTCTGCTTTCTTGTGTTGTCGAGCTAACTCTTGGTTTTGACGCCTCCTTGCAGTGCGGCTCAACTTTGGCTTGTCTATGATCTCTAATTGGGCTATGTCATGGGGTCGTGGTCTACACCACATAACATTTTGGAGATATTCACCCCAATTGTCTACCAATTTTCGATGAGCATCACATGCTCCTATATAACTGAGCCATTCTGCTGAGGATCTCTTCTTTTTTATCCTAGCACGTACATTGGCTCGATATCGACGCCTCTTAAGGTTTTTCTTTTTCTTATTTGAGACCTGCTTTTGATTTGCATTTAGATCTGGCTCACTAAAGGAGTCCTCGTTGGTGTCCTCTTCACTCTCGGGGGAGCTATCATCGGTTGATGTGCTCGGTCCTTCCGAATGTTTTGACTCTGAACTTGCTCCACTCTCTAATTCATGAGATTCAGAATCCGTTTCACTCTGGGAGTCAGTGTCCAAGTCGTGTTGGTCAAAGTCTTCTATTGAGCTATCGGTGTCACTGTCAGATTGGTCCACAATTGCCTTGCCCTTAGAAGATGCATGTATGGCACTTATCATGTTCAGAGGTGCAATTTGTGGTACCTCTTCCCCTCTGGTGTGACCCAAGTGGTTCCTCTATTTCCCCAGGTATCTATGGTTGCAGCTAGGTGTACCCAGTCTACGTTGTCTGATTCCGTCATACCCGGTAACACATCCATGTAAGGAGAATCTTGGCCAATGTCTGTATCCTTCTTACAAGTGTAACAATATTGTAGTGGGGCCGAGTGAACTGTGGTGTCAGAGCGATGATCAATAATGGTTTTACTCCCTAAGGGGTGTACCTTACCAGTCACCAAATCCACTCTAAGGACAGAGTCTTGGAATTGCAAATAGACATGATTTTTAGACCAATCATGAACCATTTGTGCTTCCCTCATGAATGGTCGTCCTAAAATCATTTCATATGACATAAGGTGTTTAGAGAAATCCATTACAATGAACGTATGTCGTACCTTGTGTCCTAGAACTTTGATCTTAAGATCCTTGAGCATCCCCATAGGTTTGGCTATGGTACCATTTGCCATCTTTACCACAATGTTAGTAACACTGAGGCGGGGTTTTCCCATGGATTCCCAACAATCTTTTGTAACGATGCTAACTCCCGCACCACCATCAAGAATTCCCTTTATAGTTAATCCCTTGGTAGTGATGGGTAGGGTCGCATTAGACTCGTCGCCTTCAAAATACTGCCCTAATTCGTTAATGGGTACCTCGATCACAGACTCGTGTCCATCTAAGTCAAGTGATTGCACATGATTTTCCTCATCAATCATAATCGAGTCAGGCCTATTTGGTTGCGCAAACTGCGGTAATCCCGTTCGTAGCTCTCCGTTAAGGAATGCTCGAAGTGCAAGGAATAACTCAGGATCTCCATACAGCTTTGCTATGATCGTGGTTCGGACCTCAGAAGACATGAAGTCCACTAGTTTGGCAACATTCATTGGCATTTTGCAGGGTGTAGGTCCTTGACTAGGAACTGGTGAGGATGGAATCTCATATTCCTCAATGGGATCAGGTATTCCTTCGTTAAACATCCTTTCCAACAAGAAAGGTGTATGCTCACTTTCTGATGTCCCGTCCTCACTCCCTTCTTGGATGATACTAGATATGGCTAACGGTCTATGGTTCATGTGGGGTGGATGAACTTGCGTGGGAAACACTGTGTCATGAATTTTGACATGCATGGGTTCTGGTTCTAGTTTCCTTTGAGTCTCCTCCACTAAACCTCTTAGATGTTTCACCTGCTCAATCTCGTCTACTGGGTTTGGGTACGTCCCAATCTTCTTTTTACGATTCTTCCCTTTTTGCCCCTGCGGTTTATCTTGGGGGTCTTGGATTGGATTTGGAAACACTTGTGGTGTTTTCAGAGGCTCTTTATGGTTTTCTCTTATTCGGTTTTCATTTGGTTCCATGTTACGGTTTTCTTTGTCGGTCTTTCCCTTTGTGGTATTGGTTCTAGTCTCCATTGTCTCGATTGAATCTGAATCATCCTCGAGGTCATTCATATACACGGGGTCATCTCCTGTTCCTATGTTTGTTTTGGAACTTGGCTTTGAATTTCCGTATTCTGCGACCTCTTCCTTCGTGTCTTCTTTTTCTTTGCTTGGATAACTGACGCGGTATCTCTCTCTTCGAGGATATGGCCTGGCCCTTGAAGCATGGACCGTGTAATCGCATAAGCGGGTGCGACGGGTGGTATTGGCGATGTCACACTAGCAATTTCGACCAAATTTAGGGGTGTGATTTTAGGCGCATTTGGGTTATAGGGGCATTGGGCAATCAAGTGATCTATGCCACAACGATTACATGTGAGTATTGGCATTGCAGACGTGCTCCCTTGATTCATTTGCATCTGTGCAGCATTCTTTTGCAGCCTAATAGGGCACTCCGCTGCCGATGTGGTCCACCACACTCGTAGCATTGAAGAGGTGGCCTCCTAGCCTGGGTGTTGATATTTTGACCTCTGGATGCGAGAGCAGCAGCTTGATAAACCGGCTTGACTTGCCCCCAACAATCTTCCATGTAGTATATAGGACACTCTTCCAATGTATCAAGTCCGTAGGCAATACTAGTGTCTATTTCCTCCTCACAGCCATCTGCATAAGCATTTGATGGCTCGCAACCCACTTGGTTCATAGGGGCGACTCTTGGATGCGGGGGCTGCGGTCCTAGCACAGGAGGTGGTAGCGGTGTAGCTTGTACAACATTTTGAGATCTAGGGACCATGTGTTGCGGTAGTTGCTCAACAGGTGGAGCAGGCATCAATACAGGAGCTCGAGGTGCATCCGTCCAGGCTACAGGTGGTCTATTTGCCATCATACGTTTGATCATTAAACAATCCTTAGCTTGGTGACCATACCTACCACATGCGTTGCAAGTTCCATTAAATTTTACTCTAAACGTAGGGCACTCACTAGTGCTATGTGGACCTAAGCAAATGGAACACCATTGTTGCTCCCTTCTTGGATACATGTGACTATTTTGAGGGGGTCGATTATCCTTAAGAGACTCTTGGATTGCCTTGGTGAGGTCTGTCAAGAATGTCTCAAATACCTTTGGCTCATTGGCAATGGGCTTTGCAGTCATGGGTTCATACTCAATGGCTTGTGAGCTAGTGGATCTCGTGTCAGTAGACACCCTCATGCCTGCTATCATCAAGTTGTCCTCTAATTGGATTGCATTGGCAGTGACATCTTCCCAGGTTGTGATACCTCTAATCACTAGTCCATTATAGATTCCTTCATTCCTCAACCCTCGAATGAATCGATCAAGCAGTTGGTTATTGTTGAAGCGCTCATTTACAGGGCAGCGAGAGTTTAAGTGCTTTAGACGACTAATGAAGTCCCTTACTGACTCTCCTTCCTTACGTTCGGCCTTCTGTAGCTGAGATGCTACACCCCAAAGCACACCTTCTCGTATGTACTCCTTTAGAAACAACCTTCGAAGGGTAGGGTAGATTGTTTTCTCGTCCACCCTTAGGGTTCTATACCAATCTCCAGCCTTCCCACTTAATGTCAAGCTTAAGGCATTGCACTTATGTAGTTCGTTGCGTTCCCCTAAGGAATCACATACTTGTTCAAACACTTCAATGTGTTTTCTAGCATCTTCGTCCCCATTGAATTTTTGCGTGAGTTTGGCAATTTGTACTGCCTTACTTCTAGGCTCTCTATCAGATGCATGACGCATATTTTCCGCGATAGATCGACCTATGGTTTGAGCAAACGCTGCCAAGTCACCTATGTGAGGAGGCAGGGCCGGTGGAGGTACTCTTGGAATCATATGTGGGAGAGGGACGGGTACCGGTCTTGGCATATGTGTGGATGATGCAGGATATGGAACATAACCGGGCATAGGTCCACTCGGATAAGGGCTAGGGAGCGGCACTCGAGGAGCATAAACAAGTGGTACAATTGGAGGTGTGGGGGCCATGTGTGCATAAGGGGCTAGAGGCACATACGGTCGAGGCCCCATATTAGGTACTACGACACTAGGTAGTGGCACTGCGCTAACCGTAGATGTCATCGGTACATTCTCTGTCAGGCTTATCCCTGGAGTGAGCACTGTGTTTTCCTTAATAGAGGGTTGAGCCAAGTTAGGGAAGCTAAAGTTGTCGCTCGGAGGCTCAGATTGCATAGAGACCCCAGGTGAAATGACGTAAGATGGGTCCATGGGGCTCATTAGAGGAGTCTCCATTTGTGATAGAGTAGGCTGTTGAGCCTTGCTCGTATCCAGAAATCTCATGGGGCCAGTTGAGAGTATATTTACCCCTCGGTTTTGCCTTTCTGATTGAATAATGCCATGGATAACATTACAGATCATTTTCTGTTGATCTTCGATGCTCGTGGCACTAGAGGTGGATTGTACAATCTCTATCCATCCTACATGGTAGGCGTGGCCAGAGTGTAGATCCGTCAACACCTCAGTGTGGAGGTCGTATGTCCAATGATCATTAATGAACAATCCTTCTAGAGTCGACGTGTTAACGGTTTCTTGTGAGGTAGAAGCAATGTTGCTCCCCGTGGTTTTACTTGTCACCAACGGTACTCTAGAGGGAACTTCTGAAGGAGGCAGCTCAACAGGGCCTTCTTGGTAAGAAGTTGGCAGGATATCCACATGGACACTCTTTGGGGGTGTGGGGTCCACGTGCGATGTGAAAGGAGAGTCCACTTCCCCACCCCCTTCGTGTGCTTCATTTGCATCAGGTTCCGAGCGAGTAGCTCTACCTAATGTTTCCATGAAACGGCTAAACATACTAGTACTAGGCTGTGGAGCTTCGGGAGGTGCATGGCCTTCTCTCTCAGTGTTTTGGGTAGGGTATGCTTCCATGATTTCTGAGTCGGAGGAGGAATCACTAGCGGCTATTTTAGGGTCTTGGGTGGTGCTACCTTGTGTCCCCGCTGAGGGTCTAGAGCCTATCGTGGATGGGTAATGGGTGTCCGTATGAACAGAGGCACCCTCAATATGCTCGTGTTCTAGCACCCGCCCAGAGCGTAAGTGCATGTGCTTTTGATACCCTAAGGTGTCAAAAAGCTGCTCTAGGAGGCCTTGTGACTAGTTTTTAGCGTGTTTTTGTTTGTTTTTTTGCTAGATTTTTTAGAGCGTGTCGTGGAATGGGCCGTGTGATAGCTCGAAACGAGCGTATCGCTAGGAGGGACGCGCTGTGCTTTACAGCCCACCGTTTGGTTCTTTTGCTCCAGAAAAGCCCGAAACAGTCTTTTTCCTAGCTAGGGAACTAGGCTCCAAATAGCAAGTCTAAGGGTGCAAGTGGGAAGAGAAGGGAGGAGAGTGGAGGACTTGTCCCACATGCTCTCATTCCCTCTTGAGGAGGTAGGGTATATATATAAGAGTGAGTCTAGTATATATCATAAGATTGAGGACTGAGGCCTGGGCCTGGGCCTGGGCTTGGGCTTGGGCTTGGGCTTGCGCTTGGGGAAATGATCCCGATCTAACTTTTATACAAACCAACCTGTCCGTTTTTATAACTCACTTTTTTTATTTTCGAAAATCTAACCTCCCCCTCGCTCACGTTTTTTTTTTTCCTTTTTTTTTTAAATATTTTTTTTTTAAATTTTAAATTTTTTTTTTTTACTTTTTTTTTTTTGAGATATTATTTGGTACGCGTTGACCTCACCTAACTATTTACTGTCCCACCTACCTATTGACCTGCTAATCAGTGGTTCACCTAATTACTAACCTACTTAATTAACTAACTGTGCGCCTAACTGTGCACAAACCAGAAAACACAGAAAATGCAGAAATTGAAACTTGACAGAACTTTGCAGTGAAAACACAGAAAATGCAAAAAAACGCAAGAAATGCTAACTGTGTGACTAATGCTAACTGTGTGCAAACAGAAAAACAGAATTTTGCTAACTGTCTAACTAATACTAAATGTACGCAGCAGAAAACAGAAAATGCAAACTTGCGCAACAGAAAAAACAGAATTAACAACTTGCAGAAAAAAAACGCCTTCCTCTCTCTTCTTTCTACTGCAAACCACTCATACAAGAAGGACAAAGTGCTCTGGGCTTAGTGCAGGGCTATTCCCCGGCAGCGGCGCCAAAAATGTGCGCTCCTTGCCGCACTGTCGAAGCAAGGGACTTGCCCATACACCGTGTACGAGCTGCAGACGGCTCCAAGCACACAACTAGTTTAACTAGTAAGCTCAAAGAGGGCAATGGTGTGTCACTCACCGCCTTATGCTCCTGCCGTAGAGGATTCCTCGCCGCGAAGAAGAGGGAGACGCCGCTACGCCGCGCTCAACTGCCTCGCCGCCATTGTGCCGCCTCAATGCTCGATCGCACCCACTCTCACACTCTCTCTCTCTCACACACACACGCACACACACAAGGAGATGGTGAAAGAGAAGGTGGAGATGGAGCAAGAGCAGCTTCTATTGCACAATGAGAGAATGACTCAATTTTAGGTTTAATTGGCTTTTATGTGAGCTCACCCCATTCACACTTGGGCACCCATGCTTAGCCAACTAACCCTAGCATGTTTGTGTTAGAGTGCGCCTCTCATCGGCAATCACTCTACCTTTCCCTATTGGACCGACAAGCCGGGTGTCTGACTCTACTTAAATAAATAATACGGTTACAGTGTCCGTCGTAGGCGATAGGGTGTCCGTGAGCCACGAGGGTTAACACAAAGTAATCTCACAAAAATGCTCACTCTAATTCTCTTAATTCCACTATTCTCAAAGTTCACATGCCATTTACATTACATTGGTTTCAGAGCATTTGGTTTCTCTTTTCTTGCTTAAGAAGAGAGGTCCTTAAGTATCCTAATAATGGTTGATTTTTTTAATTACATTAGGGTAAGTGGGACTAGGATCTGTTATCGGTTTTGTTGAGCCCACTATGTGGAATATGGTGCATGCCTCGGGAGCTTTGGTCCTAATAATGGAGTCTTCTTAGACTTGCCTGTGGCTTTACCATTATTGAGCCATAAGAAGTCCAAAAGGAGCTATCCCTCGACAACTTCACTATGTTAGACTCACTCCACTACTCTCTATAAGTAACCAATTCGAGGCGGGGATGTAGATACTTATTTGCCTATTTTCAAAGGCTAAGAGGAGTAGCAACTAAGGTTTGAATTGTCAAAGCATACACTAAGTAAACACATAACTTTAATTAACATGGCTGACAATAACCAACAGAGTAGAATGAATATTGATAACTTTGATTTTGCACATGAAGGTTCTAATGATGACGCCCCCATGTTTGTTAATTATCTTATTACTAGGTTGCAACAAGCTATGGGAAACCCCGCTTTGCAAGCCAAAGTTACACAACAACTTTGTGCTTATGGGATTTCCTTTCCTCTCCAAGAGGAGAGAGAGCTTAGGAGGCCTCTTGATGAGACCCCCAAAAGAAGACTCTCATACAAGAGGAGGAATCCAAAGATCAAGAAAGTAATGAATCCCTAAGTTCCTCCGAAGATGTGGCTCCACAAAGAAGACGGACTAAACGATCACCAACTCCTCCCAAGAGGAAATGGTTGACCCATAGTCCTTCTCCTTGTCACTCCAAAAGGGAAGAGAGGAAACAAAGGAAGAAAAGGGAGAGAAAGAGGTCACTCTCTTCTCCTTTTTCTTCACCTTCCTCCTCTACCGATGAAAGCTATGGCTATTCTCCTAGAGAATATAAGAGGGGAGGACATCCCAAATCTTATCCTACATGGAGAAGGTCACAAAAGCTAAAGAATTTCAAAGAGGGAGGAAAGAGTATCTCTTTTCTCACCTATGATGGCACCTTTGGTGCTACCGACAAAGTATTGGCCTTCATCCAACAATTTGATGCAGCCTTTGGAGACAAGGGCTTCACGGAGTCCTCCAAGCTACGCCATGTAGCTATGTACTTCCAAAAATCAGCTTGTCAATGGTGGGATAGCCTTTGTGGCAACGGTGAAGACCCAAAGACATGGAAACCTCTACGAGTTTCCATTATGAAGCAATTCCTTGCAAGCGATGCAAACGACAAAGTACTTACCGAATGGCGTAATTTGAAGCTTCTTTCGCATGAGTTTATTCACAAATATGTGGACAAGTTTTGGAACTTACATCTCAAGGCTACTTTCTTCTCAAAGATAGACTTTGCCGAGCAAAAGCAACAATTTTGTGTGGGATTACTTGAAGAACTGGCCGAGTATGTCAACCTTCAACGGCCTGGTTCTATCACCGAAGTAATCCACCATACCATGGCTGCTTCCCGCATCAATTTCCAACAAGGGTCTAGATGGAATGTCAAACCCATGGAAAACAAAGACAAAAATGATGCAAAGGGAAAAACCAATGCCCAAAATTCTTCCCAAGGCACTTCCTACAACAACAACAATAGTTCCAAGGAGAAGGGAGTTTACAAAGGTAAAAAAAAACTCTCTCATGAAGATCTTGAAGCTTTTCGCAAGGACCATAAGTGTTTTAAGTGTGGGAAGCAAGGACATGGCTATCGTTCTTGCCCCAAGAAAAACGCTCGCAATGAGACTCCTAGGGCTTCCACCATCGAAGCTCCAAAAGAGGATGCTCATTGCAAAGGATCATCTCTCTCCTATGCTTGGGGAAAGGTAAGGGATCATGATGCCTTCATCTTGTTTGACCCTGGATCTACTCACAACTTCATATCAATGGAGTTGGCCACCAAGTTGGGCATTCAATCTTTTGAGATGGGAGATATCGGAACGGCTGACATAGCTTCCAAGGGACAGCAAGCCTCCATTACTCCGTTGATTGGGAAGTTGAGGCTTCATGTCCAAAGCTATGTCGCCAAAGAAGACTTGTTCATCTCTCCTCTCCAACATGAGGATGTTATCCTAGGGGCGCCATGGTTTGATCGCATGGCTACCAACATGAATTCCTTGATAGGAGAATCTACTTCACCTATAGGGGAAAGGACATGTATATAGATGTTAATGAGTCTAAACGTACTATAGCACTTTTAAATCCACCAGCTTTTGATAAGTCAATGAAAAGCTCGATTTCTGCATACATGATTTTTGTCAAAGAATCCACTAAGGACCCTAATGGTTTATCAAGTGAAAATGGTAGGAATCAAGAAGAGTTAGACTTGTCTAACTTTCTAAAAGGATTCCAAGATGTGTTCATCAATTCCAAAAAGAGGGGATGATGACCATTGAATTGTGCTCCGATCAAGAAGCTCAGCCTAACAAGCCTTCTTATTGAGTTTCCCAAGCTCAACAAGAGGAGATTATGAGGCATGAACAAGAATTGGTAGACAAAGTTATGGTGAGGCCTAGCTCCTCTCCCTTTTGTTCTCCAATCCTTTTAGTGTAAAAGAAAGATGGTACATACCGCATGTGTGTGGACTATCACGCACTAAACCACATTACTATCAAAAACAAATTCTCGTACCTCAGGTAGAAGATCTTTTTGATAAGCTACAAGGATGTACCTACTTCAGTAGGATTGACCTTAAAAGTGGCTATCATCAAATAAGGATAGTGGAGGAAGATGTCCTAAAGACCGCGTTTCGTACAACGTTTGGTCTTTATGAATATCTAGTCATGCCTTTTGTCTTGACCAATGCACTTGCCACATTCAATAATTTGATGGAGAAAATATTTAGACACTACTTCAAGTTCACTGGAGCATTCTTTGATGATATCATCATCTATCCAAGTCCTTGGAGGAACACAAGAAACATCTCCAAGTGATTTTTCAAGCATTGAGGGAGAATAAGCTTTTTCTCAACCAAAAGAAAAGTGAATTTTTACTTCAAGAGATTCAATACTTAGGTCATATAATCTCCCAAGATGGTATCTGTATGGATCCATCAAAGTTAGAGGTAATAAAATCATGGCCTAATCCAAGGAATCTATATGAGCTAAGAAGCTTTATTGGTATGTGTGCATACTATAGACGCTTCATAGAAAAATTTTCTCAAATAGCAGGACCATTACATGACTTAACAAAGAAGAACGTTAAGTATTCATGGACTTCTAAGGAGCAAAACGCTTTTGACAAGCTCAAAGGGAAGCTTACCTCTCAACCAGTCCTCATGCTTCTGGATCTCTCAAAGCCACTTGAGGTCCAATGTGATGCTTGTGGTGATTGCCTTGGAGCAGTCTTGCTTCAAGAAGGGCATTCCATAGCATATGAGAGCCAAAGGCTCAAAACGGATGAACAGGTATTGGGCATTTATGAGAAAGATATTTTAGTTGTTCTACATATCCTAGACACATGGAAGCACTATTTACTGGGGACTCCATTCATTTTACAAACAGACCATCAAAGTCTCAAGTACTTCATGATGCAAACAAAGCTTTCCAACAAACAAATGAGGTGGGAAAATTTTCTTTTGCAATTAAATTTTCATATTGCTCACATTTTTGTAAGCACAATCAAGTGCTATCACGATGACCAAAAGTTAATGTTGTGTCTATAGCAACTCACAATGATCTATCTTCTATGCTAGATGAGTATGCTATTGACCCTTACTTAAAAAGACATAATGTCATCTCTTGCTTTGGGAAAGAAAGAGGAACCATTAACCTTGCAGAATGGTTATCTTCTCCATGGAAATAGGCTATGTGTTACCCACTCTCTTTGTGAGAAAGCATGTATGACTCCCATGCTCCCTATGTGGGGCATAGAAACATTCAACCTACTCGTTGAGGAGTAGAGACGTATTTCTATTGGCCTACCATGAAAGTGGACATACAAGAGTATGTTTCAAAAAGTGTGGTATGCTAAAAGACTAAATGTGATAGAGGGAAGAAACCTGGATTACTCTAGCCATTGCCCATCCCTAACTCACCATGGGAGAGTATATCCATGGATTTTATCTTTGGATTACACAAGTATATCCATGGGAATATGGGAATATGTACAATAAGCGACAGATTTAGCAAGCAAGCACACTTTATTCTTGTCAAAAAGACTATTAAGGCCTACCAAATGGCAACCATCTTCATATCTCAAATTTTCAAACACCATGGATTACCAACATCCATCATGTCAGATAGAGATTCTAGAACGACCAGTAATTTTTGGAAAGGTCTCTTTGAAAATCTAGGTACAAGATTGAATTTCTCTTCGTCCTACCACCCACAAACGGATGGCCAAAGTGAGGTAACCAATCTTACGATACTCGATCTACTAACGACTTATGTTACAGAAGTAGATCAACAATCACAATGGGAGAAGTACTTACCCCTTGTAGAGTATGCGTATAATAATATTGTCCATACTACTACAGGAGAATCACCTTTTGAGATCATAGAGGGAAGACCTAAAAGTCCCTTGTTACTTAAATTACATGGGAAGATCTTCGCTGCTGATAAGTATAGCCATGACCTACAATAATATTTTCAAAAGGTTAAGGAGGCTATATCCATCTCTCAAGAAAGGAAAAAAGATGTTGCGGCTGACAAGCACAGAAGGGCCTTAACTTTCAAAGAAGGGCCTTAACATTAAAAGAAAATGATTGGGTCTTACTTAAGTTTCCCAAGTCTCGATTGAGGCGAATGACGGGCAAAAATCCTACGAGCCATCAAAAGTATTATGCTAAATTAGCAAAAAGATACTATGGTCCTTTTCAAATCTTGAAGCCAATCAATGACATGGCTTATCAACTCAAGTTGCCCAACCATTCGCTCATACACAATGCTTTTCATATGAACCTACTTAAACCCTACAAAGGAGAGCCACCAATAGAACCAATTATTAAAGACCCTCCAGAAATTGAAGACCAAGAAGAGGTGCTACAACCCAAAGCTATCCTTCGGCATGAAGACAAGGTACTACGACATGGTAAGATTATCCGATGATATCCTTATGAAGATGCTAGATGGATGCAAGGAATCCAGCTTAAGGATAGTATGAACCTTGTCAACACTTACAATGCTACATTAGAGTAAGCAAATGTACATGTATCTTTTAAATGATCAATGTTTTTGTCTTATAAGACTAATTCTCTCTTTATTGTGCACAAATTTAAGTAGTATGCATACTAAGAACCATGTTTGTGATGACGACATCTGTCAAACACCATGTAGAATTTTTCACTCTACTTGGGAGGTTGAAATGGACTAAAGAGCAGACATGCTTGCGGCAACAACTATGTCTCCCAAGCACCAAATGGATTAGTCATCCATCTTGGAATGATGTCGTAGGGTAAAAAGGGATCCTCTATCCACTAAGACAAATTGACTAATGAATATGGATTTATCTCTTTTACCTCATAGTCGAGGACAACTATGATTTCAAGAGAGAGGTAATGTCATAAAATATAATGTCTAACCAACCCAAATGATTTTCTCATATTAAACTGATAATTTAATGTGGGATAATAAACAGGAACAAGGGTTAGAATATAGACATGTGCTTACGGATCTATCTCAACACAGGGCCAATGGTAAAGGGGTCCAAATGAGAGATAGTATGTCAAAGAGTATTGCTACCTAATGGAGATTAAAGACCGTAGGGATAGCTTCACTAAAGACCTCCAAAAGTTACCTTTGACCTTAGGCAAGCTAGGGCTGACCTTGAGGTGGGAATCCTACCCAAGCATGATGTGTTTGTTGGCTTGCTAAGTTTTAGTGGGAACTTTACCCAAAAGCTTGAGGTGTTTCTCACATGGTTAAATGATTAAAGTTTTGAAGTATTCAATTCAAAGATAACTCTCAAGAGACATGAACGTGCCATGCTTGATTGATTAAGTCCTTGAAGTATTCCATTCAACCAAATGACTTAATAAGCACAAAAGACACATGTTCAAATGATCCTCCACATGTGGCCCCTCATGATGTGTTTGAATGCTATTGGTGGTTAGGTTTTAAAGGGGTCTAATGAAAATTTAGATACATAAAAATAAATAATTAAGTTCTTTCTCTCAAAGAGGAAAAAGAGGACACATGTGCAAATAAAATAATAAGATAATACGAGAGAGAGAGAGAGAGAGAGAGAGAGGTGGACCAAGCATGAGAGGGGGGTATACTCTCCGACACACACACACACACACACACACACATTCTCTCATTGTGTGGAGTGCAAAATGCAAGAGCTCCATCTCCTTCTCGAAGTTTGTTGAGAAGTGGAGAGTCTATACCAACATTCTTGGCTATGGAATGCAAATCCAACCAAGAGCCATGCTTCAATGCTTAAGCTTGTCATCTTATTCATCTTCATTACTATGCTATTATGCTATGTTAATCAAGAAGAGTGATGATAAGTGAGGAACTATTTCTTTCTCGTATGGAATGTTTCTTCTTCCTCTTCCCTACCCTCATTCCCCGCTAGCTCTCTCCACCTTCGAAGGTGTTTGAGACCTTGGGACTGAGACTTGGGATAGTTAATGCTTTTTGAAAAGTTTATGTTAAGCTCATGATGCATGAAGCTTTCCATCTTCATAGCATCACCAAGTTCACAAGAAACACAAAGATTGTATTGTAACAAATTCTCTCTTGATGGGAGAATCTATAATGTGACAAATACCTTTTGGAGGGGGGACCGGCTCCAAGTAAATCTGGTCCTCAACTATTTTCATGTTCTCTAATACTCTCTCTCTCTCTTGCAAAAGTATTTTTCATGCCAAGTTAATTACGTACTATGTTTATGTTGCTACCATCGATTAAGTTCACCCTCCAAGTTCTCAAATTAATCTCACAAAAATGCTCACTCTAATTCTCTTAATTCCGCTACTCTCAAAATTCATAGGCCATTTACATTACATGCTTCATGGCTTTGGCAATTTGTAATGTAGGCGTGCACAGACATTGAATCCACTACTAGATAACTTTACCCTACTTCTAGACGTAATCAGCTGCTTCATGTAGAATCTCTTTTGTAAGCTTTCCCTTTTTAGCTAATTCCATGACATTTGGCCAAATTTGACCATGAAGATCAATCACCTCTTCATCACAAAGATGACCATGATGATCAATCACCTCTTCATCACAAAGATGCTCAATTTTCACTCCATAAGTAGCTGTCTCAATTGCAGAGGTGGCATGGTTAGTTGCCATATCTTCAACTAAGATTTGCATTCCCCCCTTCCCAAAGTTAGTTATCAAAGGTAGACTTATTTCTCTTAAGTGGATTTTACCATTCTATTTTAAAAAAACATCTTTTGTCAAAGCGTGACTAAAACTATCACAATCCCTTCTTACATAGTCTGTCCTATCATGCAAAATACATCTATTAACAAAACCTTCTTTGGGTTGTTGTCTTTGCCTAGGAAGTGACCCTGATGATTGGCATTTCTCTTCAAGCTTTGCAAGCTTCACCTTCAAGTCACATATTCCCTTCACAAGCTCACCTAGCGTACACTAATCAAACTGAGGAGCTATAAAAGTAGGCTTTACCATTTTGTCAGAAGTTGAGGTGGAAGGACTTGTAGTGTTTACTACCATCTTGTCCCTTCTTCTTTGTTGTTTGGCAAGCAGTGAAATAGCACCTTCAACCTCATTCCAGTCAGTCTTTAGTCCTTTCTCGGCATCTTTATCTTCAAGAAGAAGCTCCAAATTTTCTTGAAACTCTTTACCTGCAGGTTGTAAGAAAAGATTTGTCTTCTCTGCATCTAGTGTAGCCTTTTCTATCCTTGTGAGTTGTGCATATCGCCGCTCAAATTCCTTAAGTACCTCTATTATTCATAGTTCTTGCTTTGGCTTGACTACCCATTCTAAGAATGTCCTTTTGGTCACTCTCTCAGAGTCCTCCATGAAATGTTCCTCCTTTAAAGCTACTTTGAGTTCTTCCTAGTTTCTCCCATGCCCATCTTTAATTTCTCTAACATGTTCCTTAATTTTTGGAGCAACAACTAGCTCAAAGCTTTGAATCATCTCACCTTCTGACACACGGTGCACCGATCCGTTATGTGGACAACCGCTTGTATGGATTTGGTTGTTGAAATCTCCCTTCTTTCAGTGGCATATTGTTGCTGCATGAACATTGCAAATGCTTGAAACATTTGCATTGTTGCTGAGTCAAAATACATACCCTCTTGCTCCACATGATCACACATGGTTACCCACAAACTCTCACCTTGGAAGATTCACATCGGGTTCACCAAAACTATGTCAAGAAGTTTGCGGTCTTGCCAGGAAAGCACCGGGCTTTTGGCTGTGAGAGTTTGTGAGAGAACTCCAAAAGCTATATGAAGAAGTTATACGATAGATTCCATGAAGTCTAGGGTTTGGAAGGAAGTGCAATCAAAGAATCCCATTATTTCTCTCTTACACTCACACACATAAAGAAAGAACACAAAAGAGAATATCAAAACAACACAAAGATGAAAACATCAAGGCTGTGATCATATTGTATCATGGGTAATATGAAAGGGTTAATAGATGAGTTAATGGCATTCAATATTTACCAACCAAACAAGCTACGAATTGTTCTTTGAAATTGTAATTTGTGCTTACCATAATATATATGTTTTGTCTAGTGATTGGGATTAATTGTATGTACAAATCTTCTTGGTTCATAGCAAGATAACTACACTTATATTAAAAGAAAATTTATAGTCTATAAGGGGTAGTATGATGGGATCCGATGAAAAGAAGTATTTCATTGAGCCTTTCTAAACCAAAGAGAAACTCTATACGTTGTTGAAAGTGTATTATATGACTAATCCAAACGTTAATTGCAATAGATCACACTGAGTGAAAGTGATAGAAATTCACATCATGTGGATTATTCATCTAGATTAACTCTAGTATGTGCAAAATGTAGCTATGAGAGAAGAGAAGAGAAGAGAAGTTTTCCTCCCAAGCCCTATTCTTGCTTGTAGGCAATAACGATACTTCGAGGAGAGATGTACCTGTAGCAAGGAGATATGTACCTTGTGCACTAGTATTTCTTCACAAGAAGGTTGTTGATAGAGCGTTGTTTTTTGAATGCCTTCAAGACAAACAATTAAGACACAAGAGAGAGATGGAGATAGGAGTAGAGATAGAAGTAGTAGAAGACATGGAGGTATAGATTGGGTTTGAAGATGAAAAACAAAAAAAAATCAAAAAAATAACAAAGCAAAAAAACACCTTACTTATCAACCCCTTTGAGATTATTTGTCAATTGGCAAAGATGGCAAGAGATAGAAGACTTCGGCCTTGATTGACTAGAGTTGATGTTTACAAGGATGCTTTCAATTTTATCTAGCCTTCCTCAAAGGCAAGTGTAGGGCTAAAGGCTAATTTGGCATGAATCCTCTCACTCCCTCTTGAATGAATTTCAAGGAAGAAGAGGTCCCCTTTTATAGGTGAAGGGAATCCCCAAGGGTAACACAAGAAAGAGAAGAGCCAGTGTGGACAGGAACTCCCAAAGTTTGAAATAAGTTGTCCCTGCATGATGTGGGCAGATCGGAGTCAACCATTTTGATCATATCTCCTCAACCGTGGCTCCAAGTAAAAACATAAAAATAGGAGCAAAAAATTCATTTCATAAGCTACGATTCCCATTTTATATACTTTTTTCAATTTGGATGGGAACCTTGTGTAAAAAATCATCAAAATAGGATATATTTCTTGCAAGAAAAGTCTCTCTGTGGTCCCCTTAGCATAGACTTTCATTTGAGTCCAATGAACACTTCATGCAATATGAAAGCATGACATTGCTCCTTGACAAAATTTTGTAATCATCCTTGTTCACTACAATAAAATAGGTGTATCTTTGAAAATCATGCAAGCTAGCGTCCCACTAGGATTTTGATTCCTTCCTAGTAGCTATTAAAAAGAAATATAATAAATATATGAAAAATACATAGAATATATACATATTGGAAGTTACCCTAGATATAGGATCTAGCTAGGGTGTGAGATGATAATGAGATAGTAGAAAGAAAGAATCAATACTTTTTGCCCCAAGTTAAAGAGACGGAGCTATTGACACTTTTTCCATAGTACTTTCTAACGGTGGTAAAGTAAGAATATGCTACCCTTGAGATAAATAATAGGATGAAATGGAAAGCTTATTATTATACTTATATACACATATGTATATTATAAGAATATACTTATGTATCTAAAAAGTTGCAAGATAGATCTTGTAGCATTCGTTCCCACTCTGTACGTATCACAACACGACAACGTTTAGCCTTTTAGAATATGTGAAGGATGCATGGATACAATTTCTCGGGTGAAATGTCTGCGCTATTTGGGGGAAGCGTGAGATAGTAGAAGCATTAATATTAAAGGTGGTAATAAAAGAAATATTATCCATGGTAAAATTTAAACACCTGAATTTTGGTGTCCCATCCCCCTCTCTCTTCTTTGGATAGCCCATTTGCAAGAGAATGAGAAAGGTTATTGCAAAAGTGTATGCCACTACACATTATTGCAATATAGATCTTGCATAAACTAACATAGGTGCTACCATCTCGTAAAATGTGGGCACACCTCACTCCATCATGATGAAAAATTATAAATGTGGGCTCCAAACACGGGGGATTCACTAAGGGTTACCGTATGGTATCACGTGAGTGTACAATAGGGGGTTGTTCCAAGGCCAAATGGATAGATTTTACATAGGAGGGTCCCTATATGTAGGGGTTAAAAAGGCAATTTTGTTGTACGCAGGTGGCGTCCCCCTATTACTACTAGTGAATCCCCCGTGGCTCCAAAGGGGCACTGAGAAAACAGCACCAGGATTACCTTCAAGGCAAGGAAGCTTTGTTAAACGAAGGGCTTTTTGGTTCATCACAGGGTAGGCCATCCCCAAGCTTGGAGGGTGTAGGTAGAAGATGCGGGGTTCCACTTGTAATATAGGCTTGACTGTGTTTTTCTATAATGGGATGAATCGACTGCCTTAGTTTGTGAGAGCCAATCCAAAACATTATGGATGGATGCCATGGAGGTTTCTCTTGTAGGCATATGCAAAGTCCAAAAAGTAGTGCCCATGCCTTGACAAAAGTTGTCGTCCACGTTTGGCTTCTCATCTCTAATGGTGCTTGATTTACATGGATGCGCATGCATAAATATAGGATTGAGCTTCCTCTTTGTAGTTTCATGTTTATCCACATAACCATTGTTTCATGTTTTAATTTCTTTTTTTCTTTTTTTTTGAAATTTTAAATATAAAGTTCTTTAATTTTTATTCACAAGCAAAATAGAGGGAAACACCAAAATTTGAATGTCTAGTCACTAAATCGGGGTTCGGTAATAAGCGCAAAAATATTAGCGATAATAGATGCGATAATATAGGCAGTAATAAGCATGGTAATATTTGAAATAGAAAAACATGTCCCATCATCCCCCCCCCCCCCCCCCCCCCTTCTTTGGCCAGCCCATTTTGGACACTCTCTCTCTCTCTCTCTCTCTCTCTCTCTCTCTCTCTCTCTCTCTCTCTCTCTCTCTCTCTCTCTCTCTCTCTCTCTCTCTCTCTCTCTCTCTCTCTCTCTCTCTCTCTCTCTCTCTCTCTCTCTCGCTCGCTACAAAACGTGGTAAATGATCGCGGTAAACGTTTTGAGATTTTCATAGTGGGAAAAAGGAAAATTCCATTTTGAACATTTCTGCCTATGGCGCGCATAGTCAAATTTTGTACCATTTAGGAGTTATTTTAGTTTTTCTATTCTTCAGTTTTTTGGGACTGTGGAAAGAAAGAGGAGAGAGATCCTACATGAGAGGCCCCAATTGTACACCTTTTTGGGGTTCAATCAATGACGACATACCTTGTGTTGTTTAAATCTTCTTCTTATCTACAATTGATCTGCTTTGCCCCGATTATAGTCTCTTATGCTTTTGTCGATGTGTGTGTGTGTGTGTGTGTGTGTGTGTGTGTGTGTGTGTGTGTGTGTGTGTGTGTGTGTGTGTGTGTGTGTGTGTGTGTGTGTGTGTGTGTGTGTGTGTGTGTGTGTGTGTGTGTGTGTAGGACCACGTGAGGTTATGCATGCAAGGAAGGAGATAGAGAGAGAGAGAGAGAGAGAGAGAGATTTTGTTGAAGTGTGTGTGTGTGTGTGTGTGTGTGTGTGTGTGTAGGACCACCTAAGGCTATGCATGCACAGACACACACACACACACACACACACTTCAACAAAATCTCTCTCTCTCTCTCTCTCTCTCTCTCTCTCTCTCTCTCTCTATCTCCTTCCTTGCATGCATAACCTCACGTGTTCCTACACACACACACACACACACACACAGTGTAGGACCACCTAAGGCTATGCATGCACACACACACACACAGAGAGAGAGAGAGAGAGAGAGAGAGAGAGAGATTTTGTGTGTGCAAAAGAGAGCAAGAGATCTTGAAACTGTGACTATGGTGATGTGCATTAGGAGGGATAACTAGGATTTGTGTATATGGGCATGTGCGAGAGAGATTTGCAAAATTGGCAAGTATTGCTAGAAGATTGGGTGTTGTGGATACCTTGAGCTATAGAGAGGAAACATTTTTTGTGGGTGTTTCTATTCTCCCTTTTGAACATCCACAATTTCATCTTCAATATAAAGCTTTGCATCATACATTTTATACATTTTGGCACATTTATCCACATTTGGAACCTTCAACTCGATGCCATCTACTTCATATAACCTATAGGTAGCATTAGAAGAAGTATGTTTAACCACATACAGGCCAAGCATCTTGCACATAGCTATATAATGGTTGCCCAAACTGCTATCATAAATGAGAACCCAATCACCCTCTTGGATAGCACTTGGCCTTAGCCTATGCCGCAAACCATCTTTCTTCTTTAAACAAGCATTCTTTAATTTTTGTTGGTAGCTTCATTATCCTCACTTCTCTTTTCTAGTTGTCAAATTCTCAAGGCAAGTAAATCCTCTATAAACTTTGTATCCTAAGGCAATACACTCCATGTAGTCACTACCTTCTCTATATGCATAATTGGCTTCTATACATACATTAGATTGGATGGCATTGATAGCCGATTTTAGAAATCAAAGAAAAAAAAGAAAACTTATTTTCCTCTGCCGGAGCCTTGGTGACACTGTTGGAAGGCTCGGCAACGCCTGGTCAACCTCATGACGCTTTTACGGGCATGGCACACCCCCCCCCCCCTTCGATTGGCCGGCCTTATCACCCTCATGCCTCCGCTTGTCTATGCCCTACAGCAGGCCGCCCTCAGTTTTCACTACCCCTTCTCTCTCTCCCTGTAGTTTTATTCCCCCGGTGGGCATCGACTGAGATATATATATCTCTCTCTCATTTTCCCTACATATACCTCTCTCTCATATCCTCTCTCTCTTACCGACACCTTGTTGACCGCAATAACCCCCCCTCACTGGCCGCCCTCGGCCAGGAACGGCCTCGAGCACCCACTCCTTCTCTCCCTTTCTCTCTTGCGCTCCAGCTACACCAAGCCCATAGCCGCATGCGAACTCCCGCTCTCCCGTATTCTTATCCACAGACACCCCCCCCCCCCCCCCCCTCTTCCTCCCTCCCTCGCTCTCTATGCAAGTTGATAGCCACTAATATTCTCCCTCTCTCGCCCACCCGCTCCCCTCACCCCTCCGTCGGCCTCACTCTCCCTCCCATGGCCGTCTACACACCCCCTTTCCCTCTCTTTCCCACCCCATTGACTCGCTCCCCTCCTCTCTTCCTTGAGACACCATACAAGACAAGAGGATACTATTCCCCCCCCCCCCCCACAGTGGGCACCCGCCATAGAGATTCCCTCTCTCTCTCCCTCTCTATAACATAGACCCCCCCCCCCTTCCTTCCTATACTCACGCCCCTTGTCGGCCAAGGGCCCCCGCCACCTCAATACGCTCTATCTCTCTCTCTCGTTTTTCATCCCGAAGGCGTGGTAGATGAGATTCTCTCTCTCTCTCTCTCTCTCTCTCTCTCTCTCTCTCTCTCTCTCTCTCTCTCTCTCTCTCTCTCTCTCTCTCTCTCTCTCTCTCTCTATCCACACACACCCGCCTCATCCTCTCCCTCCCAATCCACCTCACCTGATCCCTCTAACTCTCTCGCGCGTTCTGCATACTGATGCCCCAGCCGGGTACTCTCTCTCCCTCTCGCTCTTCTCAGCCCGAAGGTGCAGCACAGAAACCAAATCTCTCTCTCTCTCTCTCTCTCTCTCTCTCTCTCTCTCTCTCTCTCTCTCTCTCTCTCTCTCTCTCTCTCTCTCTCTCTCTCTCTCTCTCTCTCTACACACACACACACCCTCTCTCTAACCCCATTTCTTCCCCCCATCTACACACAGTGCCGCAGAGCCCACATACCTCCCTCTCTCATCTCTCTCTCCCTCGCGGGCTTGTACAGGCGTAATAGAAATTCACTCTCTCTCTATACACACAACACACCCACGCACGCACACACCCTTGCTTTAACACACACACACACACACCATCCCCACCCCACTCATCCTCGCGTAGCTGTAGCAGGCCACCAACCAAACAAAAAAACGAAAAAAATCTTTTATATATATATATATTACCGTCCCGTTCCCACGCACGCTTGTGTGCACCCACATCTATACAAATACACACACACACTCATGCATGCGCACCCACATCTATATACATACACACATACGTCCACTCATGCACCAATACGTACACACACATGCATATACACACCACACACAAATACAAAAAACCCGAAGGAGGTCTACGACTACGACATCGAAAAAAAGAAGGAAGAACGCAAAGCACGCGCCGCCAACTAAAAAAGGATAAAATGCGTCGAAGGCATGCCCCAGCCGACCCCGAAAAGAAGTATGTGCTACACCGACACACCGGCAACAGACCACTCGCCGGCATTACGCAACCACACCGCTATTTCCAGTAATTTGTAGGTTATGTTCATCATTTCTTCAGTTTTCACCCAAGCCATTGTAAAATTCCCACTTTTGTAAATTCCCTCTCTCTAGGTGATGGTTACAAAGGCCCACCTAGAGATTCTCATATTTTTAATAACCTCCCAAAACAAAGCAAGGGTCAACCACACCGGGCCCACCGCTTGCTTTGTCTCCCCGATTAGCTTACCCTAATCACACCGGGATTACCATAATCCAAGCAACCAACACCTATAAATTGGCATTGAGAGGTCACTATCGAGGGGGGGCAGTTCAGGTCAGCACTTCGTAGAGTATAGTGGGAAGAGTTGACACTATTGGTATCATGGGGAGGGGTCTTGTGTGTTGGTTTGCGTTGGGAATTGCACCATGCGAAGGGAGCCACGTCCATCTCTCGACTCCAATGGTCGATGCTTACACGTATATACGCTCTTGGTAGAAAGCTTCACAATCATTGAGTCATCTTAGAGAACGCACCAAGTAGTTTGCACCATCTTTTCTCCCTACCTCTCTATCACCACGGAGTGCCATTTGTAAATACTGCAAAAATAATTCTCCCTCACACCCCCGAGGGTTTTCATCATTTGTCAATCTCTCTCTCTCTCTCTCTCTCTCTCTCTCTCTCTCTCTCTCTCTCTCTCTCTCTCTCTCTCTCTCTCTCTCTCTCTCTCTCTCTCTCTCTCTCTCTCTCTCTCTCTCTCTCTCTCTCTCTCTCTCTCTCTCTCTCTCTCTCTATCTGTGTGTGTGTGTGTGTGTGTGTGTGTGTGTGTGTGTGTGTGTGTGTGTGTGTGTGTGTGTGTGTGTGTGTAAGTTCGCGGTGTTCATGTCATCGTGGTCTGCGTCCTAGCCGCTCAAAGCTAGGTGGTGCCCCCTGTTCGCTTTACCGTGATAGGCTTGAGGTGCCATTCGGTCCCCCGCGTTTTAGAGGTCGTCGGGGTTCGGGGTTCGCTTTGCTTCCATCATTTGGTGCCCCCACTGAGGAGGGCTTCTAAGACCCTTCAGTTTACAATGCTGAAAGTGACTCCCACTATCAATCATGGACGAATGGCTGAAGGAATTCTCTAACTGGAGGACGGAAGAAGAGGAGACGAAGGAGGCACTAGCCGCCTTCATTGAAGTACTAATGTCAGGCTGCATTGTTGTCAGTATTCAAGAGGTAAATTCTCCATCTCGTGTTGCTCGTTCTAACCACAAATTGAGAGCATCATCACTGTTGTCAACCAAGACACACTGTCAATGAGTGCCAGCAAATGAAGGCAGCCAAAAGGACTGAAATCATCTACATCGACATTCATCGTGAAGAAGTCATTCACATCAAAGAAGGGAAGAAAACAGTGAGGCCTCTTTTCCCTAAAGAAACTGCAGTCAAAGATATAACCTTTACTCCAAAGTGGCCTGAAGGGGCTGCTCGAGCCAAAGGTAAGGAGAAGTTAAGCCAGTCTGGAAACACATGACCCCGAAGGGAGAAGCATCTGGCCAAGCAAGTGCTTCAAGCTCAGAAATCCGGGTTGTACCCAACTTGCCAAAGAGGAAGTCATCCAAAGCTAAGCGGCGGAAGGTCGCCTACCGATTTGCACGACGCATGCGAGTGCTACCAATCCACTTCAACAATCCTGAAGAAGAAGTGGTAAGAAGAATGTCCTAGGGAAGAGTGGTTCGGCTACTGCTCTCGCTGTTTTGGAAGATGAGTAGAGGATCTTCCTCCTCTCCCTATACAACTTATCTTGAAGAAGCTCTCTACCACGGGTGAAACCCAGTGGGCTGGGGATGAATTGCAACTGAATGGAGTAGAATTCGTGCAACACGTCGACTACGGAAATTACTTGCAATTGCTACTAGCCAAGAGACTGGGAGTGGTCAGACGCGTCGCCATCACCCTGTACGTGCTGAGCGGCAACGAGGGAAAGGTAGAGCCCATGAAAGGCGACGACCTCCTGTGGATATGCCGACCCATCAACACTGACATGGTAAGAGTATAAGTAAGTATTCCACCCTCTGTGCATGATGAAAAACGGGCCGACGGCATTCCTGTTCAGATTCCTGCAGCATATGCATGTGAATATCTATGTAGATAAGAAAGTCTTCTACCAACAGAAGATCTTATACCTATTCGGTGCAGCGGTACTAGGAGAAATCCTCAATTCCCCAAACCCTATCATTCTTCCCATATTGGATTACCATCATTCCTTTAATGTTTCTATCTTTATCCTGTTTTAACCTATCCACCCAACCCTGTAAAAGGCCGCTATGAGCCGCTACTGTTGTTAACACTAGGTTGGTAACCTAACAGGACATAAAAGTGTCCTTTCAGGGTTTTGAAAAAAACCTCCAAAACCATAGTAGATCCACTCATTTTGTAAAATCCTTTCATGAGGTTATAGTTCAAGGCCTACTACACATGGAAAAAATAAGAAACTTGTAAAATTTCTCATCTTTTGGTCACACCAAGCCTCCAAAGTTGATGGACCAGTGCATTTTCATCAAAACAGTAATTTCTTACGTTTTGTTGCATAAAAATAAGATTAGGGATTTTTGTAGGACTTGAGATAAATTCCCTAGTTAACTTCAATGGGTTGGTGATCAAAACATATGATTGCTTCTCACTCACTATTTTTTGTTTTTCCAAAATAAATAGGTACAAAAAAGTTGAATTTTTACCATTCTGCAAACCTATTATCAAAGTTTCTATAGCCACGCTCAATACAAATAATATATGCATGTTTTCTTAGTTCCCTATTGTCCTTTATGTTCATAAGGAGCCATGGAGCATGTCAAAAGAATAATACATCTCTTACCAAGGGGAATCTTGGGGACAAAGATGAAGTGCTAAATACAGCAAACATGAAAAAACTGGGTTCAACATTATGAGTTGTAGAATCCCATAGAAACTATTCAATATCTAGCGAAATTTGATCCTTATGACTAGATATGGTTACTACCTACAAAATGCATGTAGTTGTCACAAGAAACTAACAATATTGAAAAAGCTATACTTGATATACTAGAATGTTTAGTTTTCTTCTATAATTGAAAAAATCAACCATCGTTGTATACTATGCAAAATAGGGTATTAGGTGCCCCAAAACTCAAGGAATATTAGCTTTATGTTACAATATGCGACATAGAAAATAAAAAATGCATTTGGATATCATGAAATCCACCAAAAAAATCATAGAAGGGCTAAAATTGGCTAAAAAACAAGATTTGACAATTTTTGTAATTTGGTCATAACTTACAACTTTAATATTTATTTCTCCCTAGAAGCATCAGGACATGTTGAGGACTACTAAAGATAGTTCTCTAGCATTATAGACCTCACAAAAATGAATTCTAGAGTGGTATAGTTGCAAAAAGTTGAAAAAAGCCAAAAACAGGACCCGTTTTTTCACACAGTTTAGGTTGTGAAATGTTGTGCAAGGACAAGGTTAAAGATGGAATTGATATTCCAAAAAAATGTCGAGTTTTTTTCAGCTCATGAGACAACTTTCTAGATAGATAGCACCTCAAAATCCATTTTGAAACTCTTGACATAATTCAAGGAAAATGGTCACTTAACAGGACATAAAAGTGTCCCATTACCAACCTAGTGTTAATGTATTAATCTATTAAAAAAAAAGGTTTGTAATTTCCTGAGTCACTACCATGGCAAGTGTTTCTTTCCCCACGTTCAGTGGAAATAAGGGAGAGGATCTCACCACCGACTTTTTGGATGATTTCGACATTGCTTGTGTCGTCTCCAACAAAGATGACGACGCTTCACGACTTAGAAATTTTTCTCTACTAATGAAAGTAGAGGCCAAGTCCTGGTATAATGCATTGCCCCAAGCTACCAAGAATGCATGGATGTGTTAAGGGTTGCTTTTGTAAAGAGGTTTGGTGGAGGCACAACCTCGGAGAAGCTATGGCAACTACTGACGGAATTGAAGCAAGGAGGTCTGCTAGAGTATGCCACCTACGAGTCCAAATTTGTGGACTTATGGGAGAGATGGGTTGCCTCACTGGAGGAAGGCAAAGGAGCGCCTAATTTCCTAAAGAAGGACCGTTTCATTGCTGGTCTATGGTCGCCGCTTAGAGAGAAGGTGAAGGGAAGGTTTCCTACAACATATGAGTTGGCAGTCAAAGTAGCCCGCCTTAAAGACAAGAAGCTGCGCATGCAAGCAAGAGTAAACAAGTCAGAGGAAACAAGCTTGTCCCGACCAACCCCAGTCAACAGCCAATCATAGAATCCAACCGCAAGAGGCATCAGAAGAGCAGCAAGACCTGCTGAGTCGCATCACCACCCAACTAGAGAGTTTATCTGTGCATCTGGTGCAGCAAGGGCATGCACCTATCAGGAATCCAGAACAAGAAAGAGGACAACGAAGGTAGAACCAAGAGTACCACTGTTACAACTGCGGGCAAGACGGCCATGGAATGTACTACTGCCCACACCCAAGGAGGCATAATTTCAATAGAGAGGGGAGACAGAATCAGATCTCTCGGCCAAGATCAAGACCACCACCACCTAGGCAACCAGGGCCGATCCCACCGGTCCAAATCCTTCGACCACCTGTACAACAGCAACCACCACCCCAACCTCTCATTCCACCACTACCCCCACCACCTGCTATGAACCAAGCGGTTAGTGTTATTAGCTTGGAGGCTAAAGGGAAGGCAAAGGGAGAAGAATCAGTTCGAGAGAAGCACAAAGAGAAAGCGAAGGTAGAAGAAGTGGATGTTATGGGAGTGAAGCGTGCCAGGCACGAGGAAGCCTCTCAAAGAGAAGAGAAGATGAAAGGGAAGGCCGAGTCTAGCAAGCAAGCAGCTAAGCCGAGACGGAAGATAGACATCGTGGACTTCTCACTAGGTGAGTATGCAAAACCCTATGACTTAGTTCAAGATGTGTTAATGCAGGGCCCGAAGATAACTTGGCCCCAATAAATCCACCTTGCACCAAGAATGAGGAGGCAATGGACAAAAATGGTGAGTACCAGGAAATCAAGACCCAGGATAGATAGAGCTATCTCTGGAAGGGATCTCGACGACATCCTACCGACCATGGATGCTCACATCAAGGGGCAACAAGTATCAAACGTCTACATAGATGGTGGTGTGAAAATATGCGTCATGAGTGAAAAGATGATGCACCACCTAGGTCTAGAGGTAAGCAGGCCGGCACCCTGCAGAGCCAAAATGGCAAACAATGTAAGAGTGAAATGCGTGATCATTGTAAATGCGGTCAAAGTAAAAGCATTCAATACAGAAGTGGAGGTAGATATCTTTGTCATGCCACACAAAGGGGAGGGATACCCCATCATTCTTGGGAGACCTTGGCTTATGGCTATGGAAGCTAAACCAAACTAGAGCACCGGGATGATTCACATGAAGGACACTAAAGGGAAGTCCATATTCTACGACATGATGACTGGAAAGCAGCGAAACATGATCTTGGAGGCTTCAAAAGGTGAGTCCACCAGCGGCTATTCGTCTACCTCAGGAGAAGACACAACCACCACCGACGGAAGTGACAGTAGCATCGAAGTGATGGGGGTCATTCTTAAAGACCCAAAAAGATTGACACCATCTAAAACACCCCCAACCTCATTTGTCAATCTCTCTCTCTCTCTCTCTCTCTCTCTCTCTCTCTCTCTCTCTCTCTCTCTCTCTCTCTCTCTCTCTCTCTCTCTCTCTCTCTCTCTCTCTCTCTCTCTCTCTCTCTCTCTCTCTCTCTCTCTCTCTCTCTCTTTTTCTGTGTGTGTGTGTGTGTAAGTTGGCGGTGTTCATATCATCGTGGTCTGCGTCCTAGCCGCTCAAAGCTAGGTGGTGCCCCCTGTTCGCTTTACCGTGATAGGCTTGAGGCGCGCCATTCAATCCCCGGCGTTTTAGAGGCCGTCGGGGTTCGGGGTGGTGGCGTTGCCTTCAAAATGACTTCTCTCTAGTGCATGCAGTGAAGAGATTAGACCTCACTCAATGTGTAGCCATCATCGTTGCTAACTTGTTGGTGGTGTTGCCTTTGCAATGGCTACTCTGTAGCGTGCATAGTGAAGAGATAAGACCTCTCTCTCTCTCTCTCTCTCTCTCTCTCTATATATATATATATATATATAGTTGTTTGAAGACACTACACTACCTCTAACAGTTATATGACTATACATTGGATGAAAGCTAAACCTACACATAAGAGGACATGGACGAGTATTTTGCTATAAACCTTTCCCATGTAGAGATTACTTTCTGATCAAAAACCTGGCTTGGACTCAATGGGTAGCATAGCTATGATTACTTAGGTACCTAATAAAGGACACATAGAGTATGCGGACTTGAAAATGGAAATTGAATGCCCGGGGGTAGGTAAATTTGAGAAAAAACATTCCACAAAAATCTCAATCGAGAACGCTAGGTCGTAACACCCTGCAACTATGGCATCACACAAATCCGAGCGCCAAGTGGGTGGGTGAGACTTGGGAAAAGAGGAACGGCTAGTGTTGTGGCTGCACGAAAGGGAAATTATGGCTGCACTGAATGGAAAGCGTACGCCTAGTTGGGCAGTTTTACATAATAAGGGAATACTACCCGTAGTGAGTGCGTATGACCTTGTTGAGCCTGAGAAGAAGGTGAAGGGCCAATGTGGTATCCACGTAGAAGGGATGTACGGTGTTGTCGGCTCTCAAGAACAAAGAATAGGCGACCTAGCACTGTAAAAAGCTGAGCATACATATGCTCACTTAGTTTCCAGCATGTGATAACCCTCTGTTATGTATTGATAATATCACATATCTATAAGCCATATTGTGGTCTGAGTTATCAAGATTTAATACAAAGATGGCAACTGGTTGTTTTGCCGGGTTCTCTGAGGTATGAATAAGTTTAATTTGACAGTTTTTTTGCCTATCTCTAAGTATTTAATGAGGTAGCATTCTCTCTGGAATTGCTAAGGAAATGACCAGAACTCGTGGTAGGTCTTGTAGTACTTTATCAGTGAACTTGCAATAAAAAATGCTCAGGCTGTCCCTTTCACTCATTAGGCTGCCATTGGAATGGGAAGATTTGAATGATGTCTAGTTCTACAAAGATATTTTATACCTCGTATTGAATTTGTTTTTGGCATAAACCACGGATGCATGTTTTTTCCAATTGAATCATTGAGTAGGAAAATTCTCGCTGAATTCTGTACGCAAAGCTTTCATCAATGCATGGATTCATTTCATTGAAGCTGAGTCATTTCATTGAAGAGGGAGAGGTTTGCATGGTAAGGCTTCCTAGAAAATAATTGACCTGCTAGAATTCAGGCATAAAAATAACTTCTTCGCATAATAAACTCTGATTTCTTTGATGTATCACATTAAACTAGGGGAGAATGCTCCAATGCATGTCTAATGACTAGTATTAGAAAAATTACCTTATCGTGATGCGTAAACAGGTGAGGGCATCTCTTGGTAAGATCTATTTTGTTTTGATTAAGGTAACACCGGAACCACAGCAAGATCATTTGCTGGTTTTAAGAAAAAATATGTATACATGTAAACCCCACTCTAACTAAAGGTAGAAATGGAATATTACCTACTCAGGGTATCCCAGTAGAATTGGGAAAAAGAAAAAAAGGAAAAAACACTGTTGATTGTGGTAAACAAGGCGTCTCAAAGAAGGTTATATGAGCAATAAACTATTCAGCTATAAATGGATGGACTGCTGGGATTTTTTATATTTTATTTTATTTTATGGCTATGGCAAGGAGTTCTATCTAGCCTTTATTGCTATGACCTTTGTGCTCCTTCAACTCTCTAGTCAGTTAGTTTTTCTCCTGAGAAAGGAAGGCAACTTGCTCCAATATAAGAAGTGAGCCTATCTTAAGGAAAACTAGATTTATTGTAAAGAATTACTTAGCTACTCATTGGAAAATCTGGTTTTTTATGGCTTCCTATTCTTAAGAGATCCTGTGAAATAAGGCATGGATCCATACACCTTCTCTATTCTGATTTATCATGGCACTCTAACGTTTAGGTATTGTTTTTTGTGTGCATCTTAGAGCACAGGGCTGGTTGTTGGTTTCTCTCTGGGTCAAGGTGAATGGAAAGCAAATAACTGTGTACTGACATTATTGATGGAATTGATCAATCTTCTTGCTGACTGGTAACTAGGACTTTAAAAATGATGAGCAGCTTGCTGACCTAGACAGGTAGAGCATTGGTAGGCTGATGGGTATAGGAACACCCAGCTAGAGGTTAATGACTGATGATACATGTTTTCTTATGAATCTTGAAATAGGGCTTACCTTGCAGCAGTATTTAAGAAATAAGTAGGCATAGTTGCATAGACTGTGAACTAGAAATAAGTCTTGCAGGATGAAAGACTTACTATGCAAAAAAGATTCGAATGGCATGTGCTTGTCACAGACTTCTGAGTTTTGTGACTATGAACTGGGAATAAGTATGCAGGACAAAAATCTTAGTTACAAAAAGCAACCCTTAAGATTATAGATTTGAATAGCATACACTTATCACAGACTTCTCAGTTTTGGTTATAACTCCTTAGAGACTAAGTCAGAGCTCGCTCTAAGTTACGTTGTGAGCGGGATGAAAACACACACAGCGCCTCTATAATGACCCGACACACACTCTTGGAATGATACACACACACACACTATGGGGCACCACTCGGCTTACACAACACACCTGGCCGAGACAGGGAACACACCTCTGGAGTGACAGGAGAGAGACTATCCACTTGCCCACTCCACACAGACACACACACACACACACACACACACACCCAAAAAACTCAGCTCAAAAGAGGAGAATTTATGATGTTTAGATACAATTGAGCTTGGACCAACACCAATGCGGTAAATAGCTCACACAATATGGGTAAAATAAGCCAGATACAATCACAAACTAGAGCAGAAACTTCGCTCATAGGAGAAACTTACACAGAAAAACAGCAGGAAAAGAGTGAGTAATTTGGCAAAATGGACAGTGCCATCGCGTCTGGAACGGCCCAAAACCCCAGTCTACAATGTCAAAGTGCTCAAATCCGACCTCGGATGAGCAGTTTACAGCCAAAACAGGCTCCAAAAACCCCAAAAACAAAGTTGCGGTTGTTCCTCCTCTCTTCTCCACGTTTTTTCTGGTCTTCTCTCTCTTTTTTCAGTTCCCACACTTAGCTTTATTAGTTGGGCACCCGTGGCCTTTTAGATGATCTCAAACGGACCCTGAACAGGCCAAAGTCGCAGTGCATAGTTGTCACCTTTTTTGCATCATCCGCACACCTGGCACTCAGTTTTTCCAAATAATGCATCCCGCAATCACGTGAAGTGGCCCCAAAAAGTGGTCCTCATGATGACCTTTCTGCATAAGTATCAGAAGAAAACACCAACGTCGTGTCCATACTTCTCCACGTGCAAGTATTGACCCCGTTCAACCTCCTGACGCCACTCGATGCCATCTGACGCACCTGCTTACTGGCATGTCGTCGGCCCGCGGATAACTTCCTTGAGAAGTTTTACGCACTACCAAATCCTCCTTATTGTAGAAAAAACACAGTGGTACTGGTAATAGTGAAAATCGATGCACTATGTACACCCTGTCCTACCTGTACACATGTGGGCCCCACCTAACCACCTAGCTCTGAAAAATGGGCAATTCTTTATTTGATGCACCATGCATGTATATGTACATATGCGCAATCCCTTGCTCCAAAAAACTCCTGAGATAATTTGCCCATCCCCTAGCCTGCTAGATCATTCATGATCAGCAGCAGCAAAGAGAGATATGAGACTCGCCGCATCATAGGTCTCCTCATCCCTCACCAACACTGCTTGATCCACAGACAGCTCATCTTGCTCGACCATCATCAACCTAGCATGAGACAATTTAAGACGCAATCCATTTACCCTTGACTTATGTAGAACACCATCCAGGTTAGCCAGCTGATATGTGCCATTTGGAAAACACTCCACTACCTTGAAAGGGCCTTCCCACTTAATTTGAAACTTCTTTTGGAAGGTGTTGTCCAGCTTACTGTTGTAGCGCAAAACCAAGTCATGGTTCTTGATACCCTTACTTTTGACCTTTTCATTTATCTTTGCCAAAGCCTTATCCTGCATCTGCCGATAATGCTCCAATACGCTCATCCTATCCAACTGGACCCCTTGTAACTGTAAAAGCCTCTCTTTGAATGCATCCTTAGGTGTCCCAAGCAACTTCTCTAGCATCTTGATTGTACGCAACTCTACCTCCACAGGCAATAGTGCTTCCTTTCCATACACCAAATGAAATGGAGTAAACTCTGTACCTGTCTTCACCGAAGTACGGTAAGCCCATAATGCACTAGGCAATTCCAAATCCCAATTCTTTCCTTGGTGCTCTATCACTTTCGAAAGAATCTGTACCAACTCACAATTGAATCTTTCATTTAAGCCATTACAATGTAGGTAATAAGGAGTGGTATGCTGGTGCCTAATCTTCATCTTTGCACATAAAAAATCTAGCAGTTTAGCTCTAAAGCCAGGCCCCTTATCTGAAAGTAGCTCCAGTGGCACCCCAAACTTGCAACATATTTCATCATACACAAATTTTGCCACATCCTTTGTAGTGATCTGTTTTACTGCTATAGCCTCTGCCCATCTAGAGAGATAGTCCACTGCAGTCAAAATATAGCTTTTGCCCCTGCTTGTGATAGGTAACGGGCCTATTGCATCAATCCCCCACTTTTCAAACACATCAAACGCCATAATGGTTTTTCGTAGCTCTGGCTTCAACACTCTCTTCCCAAATGCTTGACACCTATTGCAAGACCTACACCAATGGTGAACATCCTTGTGCAAACTAGGCCATACATACCCTGCTTGCAAAATCTTATGCAAGGTGATCTTTAGAGCAAAATGGCCACCACATGCGCCTTCATGATTCTCTTCCAACACTCTATAAAGCTCATCTCGCCAAGGTACACATCTCAACACGAGATCAGCACCTTTCATGTATAAGACATCACCAATCAATTTGTACCTGTATGCTCTACGCACAAAACCATACTTCTTAGACTTCTAAATCTCCTTTGGAATGATTCTCGTTAGCAAAAACTCCTCTTCTTGAGCCAAACTTTCCCGGCCATGATAAAGAGGTAAAGTGGTCCTCAACACAAATAGCTCCCCAATCATACCTTGAGCTGCTTCATGTGCCTCTCCATTTAGAGCACGTTCAATGTGTCTGATGATCCATGCTTCAAACTTTTTTAACAGGCCTTTAATTTTGAAGCACATTTCCTTCAATGAGGTGTTCTTGCTCTTCCACACACCTAGCACTTGCTTCACCACTAACAAGGCATCACCTTTTATGCTCAACCTTCGAACCCCATGCTTCAAACAAATGTGTAATCCGGCTTCCAGAGTAGCATATTCAGCTTCATTGTTACTATGAGCATCCAATTTGAACCCTTTCTTGCATACTAGCTTCCCCTTTGGATCATAAAGTGCTATACCCCCTGAAGCTGCATCATGGCTCTTTCTGTATGAACCATCAAAGAACAACACATGTGCATTGCTGATTTGTGGCACTTCTTCAACTACCTTTCTCACCACCTCTTCCTTAACAATAAGGGGATTCTCCTTGTAGGTCAACAAATCAGCTAGGGTAGCCCTTGTACTATCTTCCACTAGAAAAGAGAACTCAAACTCTTGCAGCTCAATTACCCATTTCTTCACCACATTTGACATGTTAGTACCATTAATTAATTGTGGCAAAAAGGCATAACTCGTCAAGAAAACAAAAGGTCGTGGTAGCAACTAATGACGAAATCGTCGAGAAGCAAATATTACACTAGCCATCACTAGCTCTACTTCCGAGAACTTTCTCTCCGCTACCAACTTCACTCGGCTTGCACAATACACTGGTCTCATTTAATGGCTGCCCTTCCCCTTTTGCAATAGCATGGCTCCAATGGCATCATCCCCTACTGAGGGATTTACATAAAAAACTTTCTCCCAATCAGGAGCCTGCATGGCTGACAACCCCCCTAACACCTCTCTCACCTCTTGAAACACTTCTTCACACTTGTCATCCCATTGCAATGGATCATGCTTTGCCACTTGCTGTAATGGATAAAGAAGCTGCGAAGACAATGGAATAAACCGTGCCATGTACTTCACTTTGTGTATAAAAGTTGCCAATTGCTTTGTACTCGTAGGTGATGGAAGAAGAATAATAGGCTTAACCTTATCTGGATCAGCCTCAATGCCATTTTCTGACACCATATGGCCCAATAACTTCACCCTTGGCTGTGCTAGATGACATTTCTTTGGATTTAGTTGTCCTACGCATTCATTATATCGAGCCAATACCATCTGCAACTTCTCATGATGTTCAACCCTACTGCTGTAGACACAGAAGTCATCCATGAAAGCTCTAACACAACTACCAATGAATGGTTCCAATACCCAATTTTCTCTCTCTTGATAGAAAGATGGTCCATTTGACAACCCAAATGGAAATATTGTGTAGCAATAGCAGCCCCATGGCGTAATAAAAGTTGTCTTTGTGCGGTCTTTAAGAGCAATCTTCAATTGAAAATAGCCTGAAAAACCATCACACACACTATACCTCTCATAACCAACCACTTAATCCAAGATCTGATCGACGAATGGAAGAGGATATGGGTTCTTCTTAGTGGCTACATTTAAGGGCTTAAAATCTACACAAATCCTCCACTTCCCATCCTTCTTTGGACTGACTACAGCTGGACTCACCCATTCTGTGGTCTCCACAGGGACTATGAACCCTGCCTTCAATAACTTGTCCACCTCTTCTCGCAAGACTTCCATTTGCTCTTGACCCATCCTTCTTAGCCTTTGCCGCACTGGTTAAGCACCTTCTTTCAGCTCTATATGCATCTCTTCACCCTTGAACCCTCTGATCTCTTCATATGAAGTAATGAACAAATCAGGAAAACTAGCCAGCATGTGCAAATATATCTCCTTCTCCATAGCTGAGAGGTCTCTGCTGATCATTTGTGTCATCAATTCCTGCTTCTTTGACAACTCAACCTTGGTTTGCATCAGCCCTTCAATCACTTCATAAGGCCCTTCACTTTCATCTTCAACCTCATTCGCAAATGCAACTAAACCAAACTCTTGGATTTCTTTGTCCATCAAAATAAATGCAACATCAGCACCCTCATCACTGCTGGTAGTTCTATCACTATCCTCATCTGTCACCGTGGAAGAGTCTTCATCACTAGACTCATCCTCATCTTCATAAAGCTCCTCTAATCGTTTCCTTGTGTCCATATTATAAAGCTTCTTGGTACCAGTCTTTCCATAGAGGCTAATCGTACCATGTCGCCAATCTTGAACAGCTCCCATTGCACGTAACCATGGTCTGCTCAGTATAATAGGATATGCTCCCAACCCTGCTGGCATCACATGAAAATCAACCACTGCCTTTGCATCATATGCCTCCACTTCTAAGGTCTTTACAACACCCCAGCATTTTACTTTTTGATGGTTTTCCAATCTGATCCGAAAACCTGACACCCCAGCCACTGTGAGACCCATCTTCTCAACGCATGAGTGTGTTATGACGCATATTTGGGCTCCGCCATCCACATAACCTTGTCCCAAATTTTTCCTTTTATTCCACACATCTACTATTGGACAAATGTCTGGTAGCTCATCCATTGCCAACACCTTTACTGAACCTCTCTCTGGCTCTTTCTCCATTGGGTTAACCATTCTCTTCCACTGTCGCTTTAGCTTAGGCACCATCTCTATAAGCTGCCCAAAAGTAACATCTGCCTTCCTGCTCGTCAGATCCTCCTTCAAGTCATAGCTTAATTGCCCATCCCCTAGTGGAAAATCTGAAACATGAAACTTTCGACGAGCTCTCCTTTTCCTCTTGGCCTTGACATCCCCGCCTTCATGGCTCTTTCCTTTCTTCTTACTAGGACCTGGGGAACTTCTTCCTTCCTTATCCTCTGTGGTCCTCTTCCCAATAGGCATCACTAATGTATCCTCTAGCTTTGATGCCTTCTCCAAGGTGACTACACTTATCACTTTTGTCTTTCCCTTTTCCTCCTGGGTAAGTCCACTGGTTCCTTCGTCTCCCTTAATTTCGATGCCATAATCATGCGACCTAGTTAGCACCTGTTTTGGCAATGGATACATGTCTCCCCCCATCCTTGGTGGCTTATCACAATGCGAGCTGATGTAACCCAACTCACCACAATTGTAACATGTGGGCGTCTGCCTCCAAAACCTACCATTGCTTTGTCCAAGACCATTCCTAGGCCTTCCTTCACCTCCTGGCTGATTTGCAAACCTCCCTAGACCTCGATTATTTCCCACTTGACCTAGCATGTTTAGGCTGAGATTCTTCATTAAATCTACCATTTGCCTCATGTCTTGCCTTAGCCCATCATCTTGCACCGATGTAGTGACCACTGCTGGCATAACCTGAGTAGTAACAGGAACCACTGGTTCATGATGAACCCCTGACATGCGACCTTGTAAAGACTCTAGAGGCTGAAATTCAGACCTCATGGGCAAAGACTCCACCCCTAACTGGCTCATTTTCCTCAACTTCCACTCTTTGTTCCTTGCTACCTCTAGTGCATCTTCATATGTCCTAGGCTTCTTTAGCTCCACTCTCCAACGTATATTCTCCAAAAGACCAACCAAGAACCTGTCCTTCTTCATCATGTCGGGTGGGGGTACTTGTGGTGTTAAGGCATGCACATCCGCTCCCATGTCAATGAGAACTTACGTATGTACGCATCTATTGGCTCACCTTCCTTTTGCACCAAAGCCTGTACTTCTTGCCACACTTTGTCAAGATCTTCTATCTTCAAAAACTTCACTTCCAACCCATGTCGTAGATTGTCCCAACTCAATCTTACAGGTGGATCAGCCACATGCAACTCCTTTTCAAATGCTTTAGAACAAACTCGTGCATCACTCTTCAAACAAATTTGGAGAAGACGTAACATCTATGCAGGGTCATGAATCTGGTTGCTAATGCAGGCAACCTCCATCTTTTCCAAAAATTCTTCCACATCTTCATCACTTCTTCCATGAAACTCCGGATAAGAGAAATCCATGGCTACCCAAGTTATAATGCTTTGAGAACCCCTTCGAACACACGTGCAAGAACCCAAAACTTTTCACTACTCAATCCCCAGAAACTTCAATGGAGCTCACCTTTAGATAAAGACAAACACATGCACATCAAATGAGTTTTCATAGTTAATCATCGGAATGACAACAGGCAAAGGACATTCCAGGATCTCTCTCAATCTTCTTGGCCCAAACATAAAGACTATGCGCTGCTCGAAAAAGATCTTCCTGGACACATGAACATTAATCTGGATTCTTTGAGTTAAATGAAAAGGAGTGAACTGAAGGCCATTTTGATCATCCATTAAAGCCAACCATGAAGCTCCCAAGAAGGCACATCTGACTTATCCTCTAATTTTTGCCCAAATTTCAGCAGCATAACAGCATAAATGGCTCAAAATACCAAAAAACCAGCCATCATAACTTGGAAAAATTTTGGCAGAGTTTCCCCAGAAGTAGAGCAGTGTGAACCCAAAATATAGACTGTCTATGTATGCATAAACTGCCAACAATAGAACCCGAGCATCAATTAGGAATCACTAGTACATAGCCTATGGCGAGGTCACGAAAAGGGTGCTCCAGCTACCTGTATCACCGAAAGGATCTCCACATTTGAGAATCCCCTAACTCAATAAAAACCTCACGCTATCGACCCTCACACGAAGGCTAATGCAAATCGCGTATAGTCAAGTCTCAGAAATGACTATCTTCCAGACCAAGTCTCAGAAATAGCTGGGACTGCCAAATACAACCAAGTATGGCTCCACAAATGCGTACCATGGCAGTTTCCACAAGTAACATACAATCCAGCAGACGATGCGCTCAAATATGCGCCAAGTGATGCATACCCACAACAACTACAAGTGACATCACTGCTAGTATATCACTGTACTCCAGCTACCTGTACCTGTGTGAATTGCGTGTACCTATACTTGTCCCTGTAACCTGTAACTTGTAACCTGTAGCCCCGAATCTAGAAGTTTGAAGCTCGAAGCAGAAGGTAATCGAAGAAGATCCTCTGTGGGGGCGCCAAAAGAATGTGAGCGGGATGAAAACACACACAGCGCCTCTATAACGACCCAACACACACTCTTGGAATGATACACACACACACTATGGGGCACCACTCGGCTTACACAACACACCTGGCCGAGACAAGGAACACACCTCTGGAGTGAGAGGAGAGAGACTATCCACTTGCCCACTCCACACAAACACACACACACACACACCCAAAAAACTCAGCTCAAAAGAGGAGAATTTCTGATGTTTAGATACAATTGAGCTTGGACCAACACCAATGGGGCAAATAGCTCACACAATATGGGTGAAATAAGCCAGATACAATCACAAACTACAGCAGAAACTTCACTCATAGGAGAAACTTACACAAAAAAACAGCAGGAAAAGAGTGAGGAATTTGGCAAAATGGACAGCGCCATCGCGTTCGGAACGGCCCAAAACCCCAGTCTACAATGTCAAAGTGCTCAAATTCGACCTCGGATGAGCAGTTTACAACCAAAACATGCTCCAAAAACCCCAAAAACAAAGTTGCGGCTGTTCCTCCTCTCTTCTCCACGTTTTTTCTAGTCTTCTCTCTCTTTTTTCAGTTCCCACACTTAGCTTTATTAGTTGGGCACCCGTGGCCTTTTAGATGATCTCAAACGGACCCCGAACAGGCCAAAGTCGCAGTGCATAGTTGTCACCTTTTTTGCATCATCCGCACACCTGGCACTCAGTTTTTCCAAATAATGCATCCCGCAACCACGTGAAGTGGCCCCAAAAAGTGGTCCTCATGATGACCTTTCTGCATAAATATCACAAGAAAACACCCACGTCGTGTCCATACTTCTCCGCATGCAAGTATTGACCCCGTTCAACCTCCTGACGCCACTCGATGCCCTCTGACGCACCTGCTTACCTCATGTCGTCGGGCCGCGGATAGCTTCCTCGAGAAGTTTTAAGCGCTACCAAATCCTCCTTATTGTAGAAAAAACACAGTGGTACTGGTAATAGTGAAAATCGATGCACTATGTACACCCTGTCCTACCTGTACACATGTGGGCCCCACGTAAACACCTAGCTCTGAAAAATGGGCAATTCTTTATTTGATGCACCATGCATGTATATGTACATATGTGCAATCCCTTGCTCCAAAAAACTCCTGAAAACGTCTTTCTAAGCCATAAAAAACCAGAGTTGCCAATGAGTAGCTAAGAAATTCTTTCCAATAAATCTATTTTTCCTTAAGATAGGCTCACTTCTTATACTGGAGCAAGCTGCCTTCCTTTTTCAAGAGAAAAACTAAGTGACTAGAGAGTTGAAGGAGCACAAAGGTCATAGCAGTAAAGGCTAAATGGAACTCCTTGCCATAGCCATAAAATAAAATAAAATATAAAAAATCCCGACAGTCAATCCATTTATAGCTGAACAGTTTATTGCTCATATGACCTTCTCTAAGACACCTTTTTTACCACATTCAGCAATGCTTTTTCCTTTTTTTCTTTTTCCCAATTCTGTTGGGATACCCTGAGTAGGTAATATTCCATTTCTACCTTTAGTCAAAGTGGGGTTTACATGTATACATATTTTTTCTTAAAACCAGCGAATGATCTTGCTGTGGTTCCACTGTTACCTTAATCAAAATAGAATAGATCTTACCAAGAGATGCCCTCACCTGTTTACGCATCAGGACAAGGTATTTTTCCTAATACTAGTCATTAGACATGCATTGGAACATTCTCCCTCTTCAATGAAATGACTCGGCTTCAATGAAATGAATCCATGCATTGATGAAAGCTTTGCATACAGAATTCAGCGAGAATTTTCCTACTCAATGATTCAGTTGGAAAAAACATGTGTCTGTGGTTTATGCATAAGATATCAATATGATGTATAAGATATCTTGGTAGAACTAGACAACATTCAAATCTTCCCATTCCAATGGCAGCCTAATGAGTGAAAGGGACAGCCTGAGCATTTTTTGTTGCAAGTTCACTGATAAAATACTACAAGCCCTACCACCAGTACTGGTCATTTCCTTAGCAATTCCAGAGAGAATACTACCTCATTAAATACTTAGAGATAGGCAAAAAAAACCTGTCAAATTAAACTTATTCATATCGCAGAGGACCCAGCAGAACAACCAGTTGCCATCATGTTATTAAATCTTGATAACTCAGACCACAGTATGGCTTATAGACACGTGACATTATCAATACATAACAAAGGGTTATCACATGCTATGATGCAAGGAAACTAAGTGAGCATATGTATGCTCACCTTTTTATAGTGCTAGGTCGACTATCCTTTGTTCTTGAGAGCTGGAAGCACCGTGCATCCCTTCTACATGGAGACCACACTGGCCCTTCACTTTCTTCTCAAGCTCAACAAGGTCGTACGCAGTCACTACGGGTAGTATTCCCTTATTGTGTATAGCTGCCCAATCGGGTGTACGCTTTCCATTCAATAGCTGATGGAAATCAGTTTTTCCCTTTCGTGTCGCCACAGCACTAGCCCTTCCTCTTTTCTCAGATCTCACCCACCCACTTGGCACTCGAATCTGTGTGATGCCATAGTTGCAGGGTGTTACGACCCATCATTTTTTACGTAGAATTTTGTAGAATTTTTTTTCTCAAATTTACCTACCCCGCGGGGCATTTAATTTCCATTTTCAGGTCCGCATACTCTATCTGTCCTTTATTAGGTACCTAAATAATCATAGCTATGCTACCCATTAGGTCCAAGCCAGGTTTTTGATCAAAAAGTAATCTCTACACGGGAAAGGTTTATAGCAAAATACTCATCCATGTCCTCTTATGTGTAGGTTTAGCTTTCATCCAGTGTATAGTCATATAACTCTTAAAGGTAGTGCAGTGTTTTATATATATATATATATATATATATATATATATATATATATATATATATATATATATATATATATATATATATATATATATATATATAGAGAGAGAGAGAGAGAGAGAGAGAGAGAGAGAGAGAGTTGAAGTTTGCATCCATACGAGAGTTGAAGTTTGGAATATTACCTACTCAGGGTAGCCCTCTTTGGTGATGTTGCCTTCAAAATGGCTGCTCTCTACTGCATGCAGTGAAGAGATTAGACCTCACTCAATGTGTAGCCATTGTTGTTGCTAACTTGTTGGTGGTGTCGCCTTCACAATGGCTACTCTGTAGCGTGCATAGTAAAGAGATAAGACCTCTCTCTCTCTCTCTCTCTCTCTCTCTCTCTCTCTCTCTCTCTCTCTCTCTCTCTCTCTCTCTCTCACACACACACACACACACACACACACATGGCACATAGTAAATGCAAAGATCAATTAATTAAAAGTCTCCTTAGGGTTACAAAACTTTGGCTTATATACATTCTCTCTTGAGATGCACATTCCCATCAAAAACGATCTCTCAAATGTGTCAAAATCAAATATGACAAAAAAATGGGTGATCCTTCTCAGTGTTCCATCAATCAACAATACCCCCCTCCGCCAATAGAACCCCAGTAGTTAGTCTGTTCTTCTGCTCAATAGAACCTCGGTGGCTTAATCATCTTTAAGTAAGATTCATATCTAATGCTGTCGATGCTCATCGTTGGTCCAAAAATCTTGTTGTCATATGTGAAAAACCTGTGTAAAAAGCCTCCTCTTTAAAGGCTTGCATGTGGAAGATAGGTAAAAACATCAATCATTTGTATTAGTGGTGTAGCACTTGTGGTGAGGATTGAGTGAAGAGGTGATAATCCAATTTGAGGATAGTGTCACCCGTTGACAGTAGACTTGAGTCCATAGCTTTGTGTGGCGTGAACACCTCAATGTAGGCTAGCAATGTTTTGCAGTTCTTCCTGAGCATCATGCACGTCAGATTAAGAGAGACAGTAAAGATCTTAATGGCGCCCGTTAGGGATTTCACCATATAAGTCCCACTTATTCTCTCTCCTTCTTTGGGTGGTGGAGGCTTAGGATAATTCATCCAGGTTGGATGCTTCTCCATAAGCCTTGAGTGGTTCTTCCAAGTGCTCATCCTTGGTAGTAGACAGTATGAGACATCATCTCTAATAGATTTTGGAGCATTGACCAGACATACTATGTATGTCGAGTACTTTGTGAGCTAGCCTTTTCTCCACTTTGGTTGTGAGTCTAAGTGCTTGATCTTTGATGGCTCCCTCAAATACTGGGTCATCTCCTCTGCTTGAATTTTTTTCTTTATAGTGAGCACTTCATACTTGAGCAAAGGGTAAGGGAGGGATGGTTGCATCCACTCTTCTCTGATTACATGCATATCTAGCCGTAGCACTCCCATAGAGTGAAGCATCCTGTGCTCCCATTCTATCGCTGCTTTGACACCTTCTTCAGTGGCTTTCTCTGTCAAACTTTGAAGACAGGCATCGTCCTTCATTGTCAGCTCTTGCCCTTCCTCTTGAAATTTGTGGAGGTATCTCCACCAATATAGGTTCCTTTGAGCTATCTGGAATCTCCATAGGCTCTTGTTGGCCATTGACTCGTGAGTCACATGGACCCGGATCTGTGGTTGGCCCCGTGCTCTCTCCACTTCCTGTCTCAATTATGTTAGTTGTTGTACTACAATTTCGTCTCTTCTTGTAACTTCTTTTTCATTATTGACCAACAGATATTGCAGCATTTTCAACTGGCACTTCAATTGGTTATTCTATTTTTGGAGCTCTTGTTGTTGTGCCTTTAGTCTTTCTTCAACTACTAAAGAACCTTTTGCAATGTGAACTCTTTGCCTTTGCTCCAGCTTCAATTCCTTTTGTAGTGCCATAATCTGAGCTCATGAACAATACTTTTGCAAGAGAGAGAATTTAGAGAACATGACAACAGTTGAGGACCGGATTTATGTGGAGCCGGTCCCCCCTCCAATAGGCATTTGTATTATGATTTCTCCCATTAAGAGAGACTTGTGACAATACAATCTTTGTGTTCCTTGTGACCTAGGTGATGCAATGAAGATGGAAAGCTTCTTGCATCACAAACATAACATAAACTTGAAGAAAGCTTTAACTATCCCAAGCCTCGGTCCCAAGACCTAAAACACCATCGAAGGTGGAGAGAGCTAGCAGGGAATGAGGGTAGGGAAGAGGAAGAAGAAACATTTCGTAGGAGAAAGAATTAGTACCTCACTTATCATAACTCTTGTTGCTAGCATACATAATAGCATAGTAATGAAGAATAAGGAGATGGAAAGCTTAAGCATTGAAGCATGGCTCTTGGTTGGATTTGCACTCCATATCCAAGAGTGTTGGTGTAGGCTCTCAACCTCTACTTGCTTGGAGAAGGAGAGGGAGCTCTTGCACTTTGCATAGCACACAATGAGAGTGTTTGTGAGTGTGTGTGGGTGATTATACCCCCCTAAGCAATCCCCTAGCTTGCTTGGGTCGACCCTCCCTTGTAGCTCATGCTTGAAGCTCATTGGACCCCGCCAGGCCTAGCCAATCACAAGCAGGAGGCATTACAAGCAGCAAGGGTAGCCTTGATACAAGTGTCCCCCTTTCCCATTTGAGAAAGAGGGCTAGATAAATGCTAAATCATTTAATTAAATCTCCTAAATTATTAGTGGACCCCTTGGGTGGCCAAGCAATAGGCTTCAGGCACACCATGAGGGCAACATGAGGAGGAACTTGACAAGTGTCCCTTTTGCTTTCTTTGTACCATGCATGCCTTGTGTGAGTGTGTGGGTGTTCTCTCTCATCCCCCCTCATGTAGGGCTCGCCCCCTCCTTGTAGGGATTGAATATTTGAATTTTTGACACCTCAAGCCCCTCATACATAGGCCCAGTTCCCACCACAAGCTTGGTCGTTAAGCACTTTAAGCTTGGGCTAGGTTCTCACCTTAAGTGCAACCCTATCATCTCAAGCATGTCAAGCACCTCAAGCATCTCAAGCACCTCAATAATCAAGCACCTCAAGCACCTTAGTCATCAAGCATGACAAGCAGGACAAACACCTCAAGCTGGGTCGGGTTCCCGCGCCTCAAGCTCAGCCCTAGCTTACCTAAGGTCAAAGGCCTTTTACACACATTATTGGAAGTCTTCAATGAAGCTAACCCTAAGGTCTTATGCTCCATTTGTTAGCCTTTCTCTTTGATAGACCATCTCTCATTTGGGCCCCTTTACCATTGGCCCCGTATTGAGATAGATCTATAAGCACATGTCTATATCTTAACACTTGTTCCCGTTTATTCTCCCACATTAAGTGATGAATTTAATATGAGAAAATCATTTGGGTTGATTAGATATTAGATATTAGATTTTATGACATTACCTCTCTCTTGAAATCATAGTTGTCCTCGACTACGAGGTAGAAGAGATAAAGCCTTAGTCATTAGTCAATTTTACTTAGTGGGTAGAGGATCCCTTTTTACCCTATGACATCTTTCCAAGATGGATGACTAATCCATTTGGTGCTTGGGAGACATAGCTGCCGCAAGCATGTCTGCTCTTTAGTCCATTTCATTCTCCCAAAGTAGAGTGACAAATTCTACTTGGTGTTTGAGAGACGTCGTCATCACAAACATGATTCTAAGCATGCATACTAGTTAAATTTGTGCACAATTAAAAAGAGGACTAGTCTTATAAGACAAAAACATGAGTCATTTTAAAGAAATTTGTACATTTGCTTACTATAATGTAGCATTGTAAGCATTGACAAGGTTCATACTATCCTTAAGCTGTATTCCTTGCATCCATCTAGCATCTTCAAAAGGATAATTTTTAAACTTAATAAGATACCGTCGGGTAATCTTACCATGTCGTAGTACCTTGTCTTCATGCCGAAGGACAGCTTCGGGTTGTAGCACTCTTCAACTTCGGGAGGGTCTTCAATAATTGGTTCAGTTGGTGGCTCTCCTTTGTAGGGCTTAAGTAGGCTTACATGAAAGGCATTGTGTATGAGCCAATGGTTGGGCAACTTGAGTTGATAAGCCGTCTCATTGATGGGCTTCAAGATTTGGAAAGGACCATAGTATCTTTTTGCTAGTTTAGCATAATACTTTTGATGGCCCGTAGGATTTTTGCCCGTCGTTTGCCTTAATCGAGCCTTAGGAAACTTGAGTAAGACCCAATCATTTTCTTTGGACATTAAGGCTCTTTTGTGCTTATCATCAGCAGCTTTTTGCCTTTGTTGAGAGATGGATATAGCCTCCCTAATCTTTTGAAAAGATTCTTGTAGGTCACAGCTATACTCATCGGCGGCGGCAAAGATCTTCCCATGTACTTTGAGTAGCAAGGGACTTTTAGGTCTTACCTCAATAATCTCAAAAGATGCTTTTCCCGTAGAAGTATGTACAGTATTATTGTAGGCATACTCTACAAGAGGTAAGTACTTTTCCCATTGTGAGCGTTGATCTACTTCGGTAACATAAGTTTTGAGTAGATCGAGTATCGTAAGATTGGCTATCTCACTTTGGCCATCCATCCGTTTGTGGGTGATAGGCCGAAGAGGAATTCAATCTTGTTCCTAGATTTTCAAAGAGACCTTTCCAGAAATTACTGGTCATTCTAGGATCTCTATCTGACATGATGGATGTGGGTAATCCATGGTGCTTGAAAATTTGATATATGAAGAGACTTGCCATTTGATGTGCCTTAATAGTCTTTTTGACAGGAATAAAATGTGCTTGCTTGCTAAACCTGTCAACTATTGTCCATATTCCTGTATTCCCATGGATAGACTTGGGTAATCCAAAGATCAAATCCATGGATATACTCTCCCATGGTGAATTTGGGATAGGCAATGGCTGGAGCAATCCAGGTTGCTTCCCTCTATCATACTTGGTCTTTTGGCATACTACACATTTTGAAACATACTCTTGTATGTCCACTTTCATGGTAGGCCAATAGAAGTACGTCTCTACTCCTCGGAGAGTAGGTTGAATACCTCTATGCCCCGCATATGGAGGAGCATGGGATTCATACATAAATTTCTCACGAAGGGAATGGGTAACACATAGCCTATTTCTGTGAAGAAGATAACCATCCTGCAAGGTGAATGGTTCCTCTTTATTCCCCAAAGCAAGGACTGACATTATGTCTCTAAAGTCAGGGTCACTAGCATACTCATCTATCATAGAGGATAGATCATTGTGAGTAGCTATAGACACCACATTAACTTTGGGTCGTCGTGAAAGTGCATCGGCCACTTGATTGTGCTTACCAGCTATGTGAGCAATATGGAAATTAAATTGCGAAAGAAAATTTGCCCACCTCATTTGTTTGTCGGAAAGCTTGGTTTTCGTCATGAAATGCTTGAGACTTTGGTGGTCAGTTTGTAGGATAAAAGCACCCCAATAGGTAGTGCTTCCATGTGTCCAGGGCATGTAGAACAGTTAAAAGCTCTTTCTCATAAATGCCCAAGACTCCTTCATCAATATTGAGCCTTCGGCTCTCATATGCTATGGCATGCCCTTCTTGAAGCAAAACTGCTCCAAGGCAATCACCACAATCATCACATTGGACCTCAAATGGCTTTGAGAGATCCGGAAGCACGAGGACTGGTTGGGAAGTAAGCTTCTCTTTGAGCTTTTCAAAAGAATTTTTCTCTTTAGCAGTCCATACAAGCTTAACGTTCTTCTTAGTTAAGTCATGTAGTGGTCCTGCTACTTGAGAGAATTTTGCTATGAAGCGTCTATAGTATGCGCACATACCAACAAAGCTTCTTAGCTCATGTAGATTTCTTGGGTTATGCCATGCTTTTATTACCTCTAACTTTGATGGATCCATTCGGATACCATCTTTAGAGATAATATGATCTAGGTATTGAATCTCTTGAAGGAAGAATTCGCTTTTCTTTTGGTTGAGAAAAAGCTTGTTCTCCCTCAATGCTTGAAAAATCACTTGGAGATGTTGCTTATGTTCCTCCAAAGACTTGGAGTAGATGATGATATCATCAAAGAACGCTCCAGTGAATTTGCGTTATGGTCTAAAAATTTTCTCCATCAAACGATGGAACGTAGTTGGTGCATTAGTCAAGCCAAAAGGCATGACTAGATATTCATAAAGACCAAACGTTGTGCGAAACACAATCTTTAAGATATCTTCATCCACTATCCTTATTTGATGATAGCCACTCTTAAGGTCAATCCTACTGAAGTAGTTAGAGCCTTGTATCTTATCAAACAGATCTTCTACCCGAGGTACGGGAAATCTGTTTTTGATAGTGATATGGTTTAGTGCTCGATAGTCCACACACATACGGTATGTACCATCTTTCTTTTGCACTAAAAGGACTGGAGAACAAAAGGGAGAGGAACTAGGCCTCACCATCCCATTGTCTACCAGCTCTTGTACTTGCCGCATGATCTCCTCTTGTTGAGCTTGTGAGACTCGATAAGGAGGCTTGTTAGGTGGCGAGCTTCCAGGAAGGAGCTCAATACGATGGTCATCATCCCCTCGTTTTGGAGGTAAGTCCATAGGGATATCATCGATGAACACATCTTGGAATCCTTTAAGAAAATTAGACAAGTCTAACTCTTCTTGATTCCTACCATTTACATTTGATGAAACATTAGTATCTTTGGAGACTCTTTGACAAAAATCATGTACCCAGAAACTGAGTTCTTCATTGACTTATCAAAAGCAAGAGGATTTACAAGTGGGATAGTGCGACCACGCTCACTAGCATCTATATACATGTTCTTCCCCCTGTAGGTGAAGTAGATTCTCCTTTCAGGGAACTTCATGCTGGCAGCCATGCGATCAAACCATGGTGCCCCTAGGATAACATCCTTATGTTGGAGAGGAGAGATGAAGAAGTCTTCTTTGTCGACATAGCTTTGGACATGAAGCCTCAACTTCCCAATCAAGGGAGTAACGGAGGCTTGTTGTCCCTTGAAAGCTGCATCAGCCACTACTATATCTCCCGTCTCAAAAGCTTGAATGCCCAACTTGGTGGCCAACTCCGTTGATATGAAGTTGAGAGTAGAGCCAGGGTCAAACAAGATGAAGGCATCATGTTCTCTTACCTTTCCCCAAGCATAGGAAAGTGATGATCCTTTGCAATGAGCATCCTCTTTCGGAGCTTCGATGGTGGAAGCCCTAGGAGTCTCATTGCGAGTATTCTTCTTGGGGCAAGAACGATAGCCATGTCCTTGCTCCCCACACTTGAAACACTTATGGTCCTTGCAAAAAGCTTCAAGCTCTTCAGGAGAGAGTTTGTTTTTACCTTTGTAAACTCCCTTCTCCCTGGACCGATTGTTGTTGTTGCTCGAAGTGACTTGGGAAGTATTTTGAACATTGGTTTTCCCCTTTGCATCATTTTTGTCTTTGTTTTCCATGGGCTTGACATTACGTCTAGCCCCTTGATGGAAATTGATGCGTGAAGCAACCATGGTGTGATGGATTACTTCGCTAATAGTACCAGGACGTTGAGAGTTGATGTATTTGGCCATCTCTTCAGGTAATCCTGCACAGAATTGCTGCCTTTGCTCGGCAAAGTCTATCTTTTGAAAGACAGTAGCCTTGAGATGTAAATCCCAAAACTTGTCTACGTACTTGTGGATAGACTCATGGGAGAGGAGCGCCATTCGGTAAGCACTTTGTCCTTTGCATCGCTTGCAAGGAATTCCTTCATGATGGAAACTCGTAGAGTTTTCAATGTCTTTGGGGCTTCACCATTTCCACGAAGGCTAGCTCACCATTGATGAGCTGATTTTTGGAAGTGCATAGCTACATGGCGTAGCTTAGAGGACTCTGTGAAGCCCTCATCTCCAAAGGCCGCATCAAATTGCTGGATGAAGGCCAACACTTTGTCGGTAGCACCGAAGGTGCCATCATAGGTGAGAAAAGAGATACTCTTTCCTCCCTCCTTGAACTTCTTTAGCTTTTGTGACCTTCGCCATGCAGGAAATGATTTGCGATGTCCTCCCCTCTTGTATTCTCTAGGAGAATAACCATAACTTTCGTCAGAAGAGGAGGAAGGTGAAGAAGAAGGAGAAGAGGGTGCCCTCTTCCTAGCCCTTTTCTTCCTTTGTTTCCTCTCTTGCCTTTCAGAGTGATGAGGAGAAGGACTATGTGTTGATCTTTTTCTCTTGGGAGGAGTGGGCGATCGTCTAGACCGCCGTCTTCGTGGAGCCACATCTTCAGAGGAACTTAAACTTTCATTGCTTTCTTGCTCTTTGGATTCCTCCTCTCGAATGGGAGAGAGTCTTCTTTTGGGGGTCTCTTCAAGAGGCCTCCTAAGCTCTCTCTCCTCTTGGAGAGGAAGGGAAATTCCATAAGCACGAAGTTGTTGAGTAACTTCGGCTTGCAAAGCAGGGTTGCCCATAGCTTTCTGCAACCTAGTGACGAGATAATTCACAAACATGGGAGCATCATCATTAGCACCTTCATGTGCAAAATCAAAGATATCAATGTTCATTCTACTCTCTTGATTATTGTCATCCATGTTAACAAAATTTATGTATATACTTAGTGTATGCTTTGGCAATTCAAAACCTTAGTTGCCACTCCTCTTAGCCTTTGAAAATCGGCTCTTAAGTATCTACACCCACGGCTCAAAGTGGTTAATTATAGAGAGTAGAGGAGTAGGTCTAACATAGCAGAGTTGCTGAGGGCTAGCTCCTTTCGGACTTCTTATGGCTCAATAATGGTAAAGCCGTAGGCAAGTCTAAAAAGACTCCATTATTGTGCACCATCCCCCACATAGTGGGCTCAACAAAATCGATAATAGATCCCTGTTTCACTTACCCTAATATAATTAACAACATCAACCATTTATAGGCTACTTAAGGACCTCTCTTCTTAAGCAAGAAAAGAGAAACCAAATGCTCTGATACCAATGTAATGGAAATGGCCTATTTAATTTGAGAGTAGCGGAAATTAATGAGAGTACTTTTGAGAAATGACTTTGTGAGCATAGCAGGTGAACACAATTGAAGATAGCAACATAATCATAGCAATTAGTTAACTTGGCATGAACAATACTTTTGCAAGAGAGAGAATTTAGAGAACATGACAACAGTTGAGGACCGGATTTATGTGGAGCCGGTCCCCCCTCCAACGGTCCCCCCTCCAATAGGCATTTGTATTATGATTTCTCCCATTAAGAGAGACTTGTTACAATACAATCTTTGTGTTCCTTGTGACCTAGGTGATGCAATGAAGATGGAAAGCTTCTTGCATCACAAACATAACATAAACATGAAGAAAGCTTTAACTATCCCAAGCCTTGGAAGGGCAATGCGCTCGCTGCTGCTGTGCTAACTCCATCGCTCCCACCCTCCCCCCAACGCTGCCGCTGCCCCCCCCTTGCGCTGCCCTTATCCCTGCCTGCCCGCTCGCCGCTAGCCCAACTGCCGCCCCAGTCCCCCGCTACCCCCCCTCGCGCTACCCTTATCCACTCCTGCCCGTTACACACACACACACACCACCCCCCCCCCCCCCCCCCCCCCCCTCGACCTTGGACCGCTAGCCCGCCCGTGGGGTTCCTCCGCATCGACAACTTCTGCAAATCGACACCTTCGACACTTGTTTCATTTCTTTCGAGCAGTGGTTGGCGCGCCGAATTACACCGCCCTCCCATCGTCGCTACCTTCTTATGCCACAGCAGTAGACACAGATGGAGACTCCAGCTTCACCACAGAGGGACTCGCCAGAAGCCCCCTCGCCCGACCCCGCTGAGTCCACCATTCGACTTGCTCTATCGCCTACAGAGCAAGCGAGCCTTGTCGCAGAGGTAGAGAGATTGCAAGCGACTTCGGTCATCTACAAGGTTCTCGGCACCCGACCTAGCAGAGGAGAGCTGCGAGACCTTCTCCAGGCCCGTCTTCTCGCAGAGGTGGGCAAGATCTTGGATGTCCAGATTCTCGGACGGGGGTATTACCAGATCGAGTTCGAGACCTCCGAGATGGCTTCCAAGGTCATTGCTATGAGTCCACTGGCCATCCGAGCATCACGCGCCCACTTTCGACAGTGGCGACATGGTTTTGACCCGACTTCGGACGTGCTAGTAGAGGAGGCAAACATCCCCATCTCAGTCTGCTTTCCGAGTTTACGGAGGGAGTACCTACCACTTCTCTCCAGGATTGGCTCCGCCATCGGGACTGTCCTGGAGTCACCCCGCACGGCGGCATCAGTAGCTGCCAAGGCGGCTGGCATTCCCTCAGTTCGAGTTTTTGTCAGAGATACCCACACGCTCCCGAAGGCCATCCTTCTGCCTCGGGTGAGTGGGGGTTGGTTTAGACAGAGTGTTGAGTACTCGGGTCTCCCGAACCAGTGCTTCATTTGCAGACAGATGGGCCACTTAGCGAAGGCCTGTCCACGGAGGAGGCCTCGACCTGCACCTCAGCCTCAGCCCGAGCCTGCCAAGGCTAGGCCGCAGCCACAGCCAGCGACGCAGTGCACAGATTCAGAGCCACCCTCCGAGCCTGGGGCTCCAGTGGAGGAGGGGTGGCAGCAGGCCCGTGGCCGTCGACGCCAGGGGCCACAGCGATAGCCTAGCCCGCAGAGTGGCCCGCAGGTGCCTACTCAGCAGCAGTGGGTTCCCACGGGGAACCGTTTTGGCCCTCTTGAGCAGGAGGAGCCCCCTATGCCAACCTCCACTTCCACTTCTCCCTCGCCAGTTGCCCCTCCTTCAGAGTTCCCTGCCCCTCCTTCAGAGTTCCCCTCCTCCTCCTCATCCTCCCCCCCCCCGCCATCTGCTCCCGCCCACTCCCCTCCTCGCCCATCTTCTTCTACCGCCCCACCCCGCTTCTCTTCCCCTCCGCCCCCCCCCCCCCTCCTCCTTCTCCCCCCCCTCCTGCTCCAGTTCCACAGTCGACTCGGGAGACTGGTCCCTCGCCGGCGGCTAGGAGATCTCTTGGCAGCGCCTTTACCACGAGTCGCCTAGCGAGAGAGGGTCTGCCCTTCTTGCGACCCCCTCTGCAGATTCATACTTCTTCCCTTACAGCCATCCCCCATGGTCTAATGAGCATTGACCTCCGACGCCGCTGAGATTTCTTCGACTACAGGTTCACTCGCTTTCTCGGCGATTCCGCAGCAGACTACGAGGCAGCCTGCTTCAAGGTCCACTCTTTGTTCCTCGCAGCTAGGGGGGCAAAGGCCTTGGATTCAGCAGTTGGTTTCTCCTTCCCCCTCTGTGGTAGGACCGAGACAGAGTGGTCCCTCGACTCAGTGGTGGGATGTTTGCATACACAGGTTCTCGAGTTCTCTCACCACATGGGTGAACTTGGAGTTACAGATTTGCTGCAGACTTTGTGGCCACTGGCCAAGTTTGCGATGACACCCCCAAACTCAGCAGGATGTAGACACATTGTGGTGTACTTTTTTGCTGATACGCAGTGTTTTCCTTGCTATGTATACATTCATGAGGACTTCTGGACAGAGGAGGCTGCTTTACGCACAGCTCGCTCTACCTGGGCTTGGGCTAGGCACTCACTGCAGTCTCGCCTATCTAGAGGAAGCTCGGATGCGGATTACTCCCCATCCAAGCTAGCCTCAAAGATATCCCATCTTGTTGCTGCGGCAGCATCTGTTCTCTCTCGCTCCCCATGAAAATCGTCTCGTGGAACGTGCAGGGACTAGGTGGGCCCCAATTTCAACGATAGAGGGGCCGATTGCGTCAGGAGCTTCAGCGCTCCCTTGTGGGTGGAGAGATTGATCTCCTCATGCTTCAGGAGCACCATTTGTCTGAGAGCCGCATTCGGCGTTGTGGTCAGACTTTGCATGGATGATATGACACCTTTTGGTCAGCTGCTTTTTGACCTGGAGGTATCCAGGGTGGGGTATGTATGACTATTGCGGACTCATTGCAGCAAGCCATTGTGGGCAAAGGGATTATTGTGCTAGGTAGGGCTCAGTGGATCACTATGCAGGTTCGGAGTGGCCTTGTGGGCTTCCTGAACATCTATGCGCCCAATGCGGCGAGTGCTCGTGCAGAGTTTTGGTCGCAGATTGTTGAGTCTTTGCCACAGGCTGACCATTGGTGTGTAGGAGGGGACTTCAACATGTTGAAGGACCCTTCTGACAGGATTGGAGGCAGCCATGCTACTGTGCATGGAGTGGAGTTAGCAGCTTGGGAGAGGTTTTGTTTGACTTTGAGGGTCTCGGATACATGGCAGCACTCTGGCTTTGTGAGGCCTCCAGAGAGTCTTGCTTTCTCTAGATCGGGCCGTAGAGTGGGAGGAGTAAATCTATCGCGGATAGATCGCTTCTACACTAGTGATCACTTCAGTGACTTGGGGGGAATCTGTGGGCATCCTGGCAGGGACATCCTTCTCAGACCATGCACCCATGATCCTCACAGTGGCAGACAGGCAGAGGAGTGGGATCACGATGCTTCGCATCCCAAAGCGGGTCTTGTTGGACTCAGCACTCAGAGAGCGGGTAGAGGCTCTCTGGACAGAGGGCATGGACAGAGGGCATGGACAGCCAGGCTCTCTGTCCATGCCCTCTGTCCATGCTCTCTAGACAGAGGGCATGGACAGCCAGGCTCTTCCTGCGGACAGAGTGGCCTCAGGCCTAGCTCAGCTTAGCCATTTTTTTCTCTAGGAGTCATTGGCTCGACGGGCTGCAGCGAGAGAGGAGGAGCAGCGTCTCAGACGAGGCATTACTTCACTACAGAGGATGCAGAAGCAGCATCCAGACAGTCCATGGTTGGAGGAGCAGTCACAGCAGGCTCGACAAGAGCTTGCTTGCACAGAGGAGAGGCGTCATGAGTTTTCCTTTCACCGACAGGCATCTCAGTGGACTCAGGTGGGTGACAGAGTGACAAGTGCTTTCTTTGAGATAGTGGGACCTCGACACTTGCATACCAAGGTCAATCAGTTGAGGAGACCTGATGGGTCAGTCGTTTGTGAGCCCGAGGATATGCGTGCAGTTGCTACCGACTTCTACCGTGAGTTACTGTCGGCTGCGCCCCAGTCAGAGCGGCAGGATTCATGCAGGGAGCAGGTTTGGGCACAGATGCCTTGTCTTGTGACAGAGGATATGCGCCAGAGGCTAGAGCTGCCACTTCAGCTTGAGGAGCTGCACACGGCTCTTATGGCCCTTCCTCGTGGTAGCTGTCCAGGTGAGGATGGGTTGACTCCCAGCTCTTTCTTGGAGTACTGGGACCTCCTTGGCCCCGATCTTTGCAGTGCCTTTCAGTGCATTTTTCACACAGGAGTGATGCCTGATAGCATGAGTGAGGGCCTGATCCACCTCATTCCTAAGGAGGGTGGTTCCTTGGATGAGATTCGACTTTGGCGCCCCATCACCATCCTCAACTCAGCCTACAAAATTCTTGCCAAAACTCTGAGTTTGAGGATTCAACCACTTTTGGAGAGCCTTGTACATGGGACTCAGACAGGTTTTGTCAAGGAACGCAGTATCCTTGACAACATCTTCACTTTTTGGGAGGCTTCTGCCTTGGCACGGCTTCGTAGGGAGGACCTTGTGATTCTTCTTCTCGATTTTGAGAAGGCATACAACAGAGTTGACTGGGACTTCCTAGAGGGCACTTTACGCAGGATGGGCTCTCTGATGCTTGGATCAGAGGGGTGTCAGCTTTGTACAGACAGGCTCACAGTCAGGTGCTTTTGGCAGGAGGTAGAGGTGAGCGTTTCATGCTCACACGCTCGGTCAGACAGGGTTGTCCTCTTGCCCCCTTCCTCTTTCTGTTCTATGCGGAGGCGATGAGCAGATTTTTGGTGTCACAGCAGGTTGGTCTGAGGGGCTTAGCACTCCCTATACGGGGAGATGAGCTTCTGGACGCTGAGTTTGCCGACGACTCAGCCTTGTACTTAGAGGGCCAGGAGGCCAATCTTCACAGATGTGAGCAGGCTCTAGAGACCTTCTGCTGTGCATCGGGCGCACTGATCAACTGGAGAAAGATAGTGGCTTTCTCGGTTGGCAGTGCTCCTGTGCCAGATTGGATGCCAGGAGAGGGTTTTAGATGGATTCCCCCAGGGATTGCAGTTCGATACTTGGGTTGTCAGGTTGGCCTGGACTTGTCCCCCGAGCAGCAGATTGCTCCGCTTCTCCTGTCCATCAGGAGAAAGTGTTACATTGGAGCTCAGCACGCCTTTCGCTGGCTGGCAAAGTAGTAGTTGCCAATCAGGTGTTGTTGGCGACTATGTGGTACATCACTTTGTGCTAGATCTGCTCGAGTTCTTGTATCAGCCAGGTAGCGAGGTTGATCAGGAACTTCCTTTGGTCAGGACGTGACACTCAGAATACCCGAGCCAAGGTGGCTTGGTCGGTCATCACACTTCCTTGTTCTCAGGGAGGGCTTGGGATCATTGATCTAGCACAGCAGAGTAGAGCCCTTCTTGGGAAGTTCGTTGTCAGAGGACTTCTTCCAGGCGAGGAGCCCTGGAAGGAGTTCTTGCTACAGAGGCTTCGTGCCAGGGTGCCTCATTCAGGAGGCCCTTGGCAACCTTCGACCAGATGGATCTTTACAGAGATGCGCCGAGTTGGTTTGAGCAGGAGACTAGAGGACCGCTTCGCTGTGAGTTTGCTTTGATCTTGGGAGCTCCTACGGCGTGGCCTAGAGCAGAGACAGCCGACGTGCATGGAGGAGCACCTACGACAGCCCCTAGTCTGGAACCCCATGGTTAGCACTCAGAGAGGCCACTTGGTTGGGAGTCGGCCTCATGTTTCTTGGGGTCCCATGGCAGCAGGTCCACCGCGCTCTCTAGGTGACTGGCTAGAGTTCACAGGCTTGTCAGAGGAGGTGCAAGGTCTCCATCTGCAGGGAATGCGAGGGGTGCAGATCATGTGTCAGGACATCTCAGAGTCAGTTCCAGCTGGGTGGCTCACGCCTCTCAAGCCAGTAGCACCCAGGTGGATGGGAGCCTTCACTCGACTGGAGGTTCTCGTTTCAGTCAGAGCCTGCTCAGAGACTGTCCCAGCCCTGTTCTTTGAGCTCCAGGGTGGGGGACGATTACAGCAAGTTTCAGTAGAGGCCCCGCAGGTAGCAGAGTGTTGTTTCCAGAGGATTCGAGTTGTGGGCATCTGTGGGAGGACTTTCATCATAGACCCTGACCCAGCAGCTCTTGAGACTGGACACTGGAGGCTATGGGCTTGGGAGTGTTGTCCACTGGCACGAGTACAGTGGGATCCTAGTGAGTGGCTATGGAGGGACCCCTTCTCTTCTGTAGACCGCCGAGGAGTCCCTTTCTTTCAGTACACTGTTCGGCTTGGACGTCATATACTTGCCGCACAGAGAGAGGCCCGCCCCGCTGCAGCACGTCATTGGCAGGAGGAGGGCCTCACAGTCGATTTCTTGGCAGCCTTTTGGCAGAAGCTGTGGGACTCTAGACAGTCGAGGCGAGTCACTTTGTTTCAGTGGCTGGTTGCACACATAGCCACAGCAGTAGGGAGCTGGCTTGTACATTGTGGTCTTTCGGCCACATGTGCAGCCTATGACCAATTGGTGGAGAGTCAGCGGCATTGTCTTTGGGACTGTCCCTCGGCCCAGCAGGTGTGGCTATGAGTTCTTCGGCTGATGCCTGCCCTCTCCACGGCTTGACAGTACACTTGGGGGGCAGTACACTTGGGCGGCTTGGTCCACACTCACGGGCCCGGCACTCCAGTTTGAGCTCTCTTCCACCAGCAGGATGATAGCGATGCAGGGGGGGCGACCTACACTCCAGCCTACTACAGAGCTTGCTCTACAGGAGTGGTGCAGTGAGAGAGATGAGTATTGGGAGCTCATCAGTGGCCTGACTCTTTGGTTCATCTGGCGGGCCCGCTGTTTTCGCATCTTTGAGGCTCGCCCTGTACCACCAGCAGAGACTGTTCGTGACTTTTGGCTAGAGGTGATCCATACTCTCAGAGGACAGCTTGAGGGACTACAGGGTAGCTCCGACCGCATGCAAGAGCACCGCGAGGCTTTCCTTCGACTCTGGCGCCCCGGGCCTTTCTTCACCATAGTCCAGGAGGTGCTCAGATGGCACTACTGTCCACCTGTGTGGCTCTTCCCTCCTCCCATCTCTTGATTTAGCCTCATTGTATATATGCTATTTTTTCATTGGGAGAGTCTCCCCATCATGCTTGTTGTAGCCCTCTCTCGCAGAGGTGGATGTAGCCCTATGGGCAGTTTTCATTAACTAATAGAAGGATCTATTTCTCGGGAAAAAAAAACTATCCCAAGCCTCAGTCCCAAGACCTCAAACACCTTCGAAGGTGGAGAGAGCTAGCAGGGAATGAGGGTAGGGAAGAGGAAGAAGAAACATTTCATAGGAGAAAGAATTAGTTCCTCACTTATCATAACTCTTGTTGCTAGCATACATAATAGCATAGTAATGAAGAAGAAGGAGATGGAAAGATTAATCATTGAAGCATCGCTCTTGGTTGGATTTGCACTCCATATGCAAGAGTGTTGGTGTAGGCTCTCAACCTCTACTTGCATGGAGAAGGAGAGGGAGCTCTTGCACTTTTCATAGCACACAATGAGAGTGTTTGTGAGTGTGTGTGGGTGATTATACCCCCCTAAGCAACCCCCTAGCTTGCTTGGGTCGACCCTCCCTTGTAGCTCATGCTTGAAGCTCATTGGACCCCTACAGGCCTAGCCAATCACAAGCAGGAGGTATTACAAGCAACAAGGGTAGCCTTGAGACAAGTGTCCCCCTTTCCCATTTGAGAGAGAGGGCTAGATAAATGCTAAATCATTTAATTAAATCTCCTAAATTATTAGTGGACCCCTTGGGTGGCCAACCAATAGGCTTCAGGCACACCATGAGGGCAACATGAGGAGGAACTTGACAAGTGTCCCTTTTGCTTTCTTTGTACCATGCATGCCTTGTGTGAGTGTGTGGGTGTTCTTTCTCATCCCCCCTCATGTAGGGCTCGCCCCCTCCTTGTAGGGATTGAATATTTGAATTTTTGACACCTCAAGCCCCTCATACATAGGCCCAGTTCCCACCACAAGCTTGGCCATTAAGCACTTTAAGCTTGGGCTAGGTTCTCTCCTGAAGTGCAACCCTAGCATCTCAAGCATGTCAAGCACCTCAATCATCTCAATAATTAAGCATCTCAAGCACCTCAATCATCAAACACCTCAAGCACCTTAGTCATCAAGCATGACAAGAAGGACAAACACCTCGAGCTGGGTCGGGTTCCCGCGCCTCAAGCTCAGCCCTAGCTTACCTAAGGTCAAAGGCCTTTTACACACATTATTGGAGGTCTTCAATGAAGCTAACCCTAAGGTCTTATGATCCATTTGTTAGCCTTGCTCTTTGATAGACCATCTCTCATTTGGGCCCCTTTACCATTGGCCCCGTGTTGAGATAGATCTATAAGCACATGTCTATATCTTAACACTTGTTCCCATTTATTCTCCCACATTAAAAGATCAATTTAATATGAGAAAATCATTTGGGTTGGTTAGATATTAGATATTTGATTTTATGACATGTTGGCCTAGGTAGTGGTCCATCCAGAGGGACTTGGTGGCCCATACCTAGTAGAACTCTCACTAGAGGAGGGCACCATGATCTTTCGAGGGGTCTCCATCTTTGCACTGGTGGGATTTGTACCAATCTTGATACTCCAAAGGATGAAAAATGAAATTTTTGTGCCCTTCTTTGAGTACCTTGGTCTTGTGGTTTTTCCTTGGCTTTTTCTTCTTGCTTCACAGCCCATGGCAGAGTTGAGGTGCCATACACAACCTCATAAGCATCCACTATCATATATCCAACTTTGAGGAGGTCGTCATAGGTGCATCTTTTGTTCTTTTCCTTTTCCTTTGGCATTGGCTCAACCTCTGATTTCTTCTTGGGACAATCCTTTTGTTGGGATGTTGGGGGTTTTGAGTTTGGAGGTTGTTGGGTGTATCCCGGGGGAGATGTTGGTGGTGTTGTACTACCTCCTCCATTGACTCTTTTTCCTCTTCTTCCTATGCTTCAAGCTGCTCTTGCAGCTTCCTCTTGATATCTTGAACTTCTTCATCATTCAAAGGCTCTAGATTTTTTTATTCTATCACCCTCTTGGACTCTTTATAAGCCCTTTTAGCTCTGGTTCAACCTTAGAATTCATTAGTTTAGCTCGGAAACTCCATGTTTGGTACTTTGGGCTTTGAAGTCAATTTTTGCTCTTGGAGATGACTTTTCGTGATGATTTTACTTGAGCTTGATCACCTAAGCTTATAGATTTTGTGGGACACCTTTCCATGCCATCGGTGTAGCCTTCGGCCTTACCGGATGTCCTTTATGACGATTTGTCGCTTTGAAAGCGTATTTTAGTTGGGTGATGGTCCGATGGTAACTTTTCTTGATGTTTGACCACATGTCTTGTTTGTTGAAGGTATGTTGATGCTTCTCATGAAGTTTGGTGGCAACCGGAGACTCCATTTAGTCGTGAGGGCCAAATGACGCTTTGCATGTCCAAAGCCGAGATCAATGTTTTGACCCATTTTTGATAGTTTGATTTTGAAGGAAGTTACATGTGCTTGTAGACAACCTCAAGGGGCACGTACCCATGAAGTTTCGTGCCATTTTGGTGACTTGCCTCAGATTGTCTTCTGTAGGGCCCGTGAATGTTAGGGTTTTTACTTTTGGCCTAAACTGGTATAGAAGGGCATTGGCATGCTCATTTAGTCTAGGGTCAACCCCCTATCAAATTTGGTAGCTATCGGGTTAGTGGTCATTGAGTTACGGTCCCGTTTTTCTCTCTACAAATCCTCTCGATAGCCTACCAATGCTTAGACCTTGGGCTGTGCATGAATTTGTTGACCAGTGAGAGTGCAAACTAAACATCTTGCCTCGTATTACATATATAAATGAGGCATTCAACAACACTTTGGTAAAGAATGACATCGGCAGGATCACCAGCATCATGAAGACTCAATTTCAAACTTGTTTCCATGGTAGTGGCAATAGTCTTGAAATCCTCAAGTCCAAACTTACATAGTAATGTCTCTATGTAACTTGTCTAACACAAGGCAATACCAACATCACACTGCTTAAACTGCCAAGTAATGATGCAATAGAGCCAAATCTTTCATCTTGAAAGTAGCATTCAAATCAGCCTTAAATTTAGTAATATGTCTTTCATTTGGTTCAGTATCATCCACATAGAGAACGACAATGAGAATTACATCACCCTCACGCTTTACATACAATATGCTTTATGTTGTACTGTTACAAAAGCCTCGTATGACCAAATGAGTATCAGCTTTCTCATACCAAGCACGAGGAGATTGCTTCACCCCATAAAAAACTTTCTTACATCTGCTTCACCCCATACAAAACTTTCTTACATCTGCACACATTATCCTCTTGTCCTTTGTTGTTGTGACAAAATTGTGAGGCTGCGTTACATAAACTTCCTTAATTATGTCACCATTCAAGAAAGTAGTAACAAAAACTAACTGATGTACATACCAACCAAAATGAGCTACCAATGCACATAGAAAACGCACAATTGTCATACGACAAGTGGGAGCAAAAGTCTCTTCATAATCTATGCCTTTTTGTTGTGCATAGCCTTCTGCAACAACCTGAGCATTATAGCGATCAATCTTACCATCTTGCTTGCGTTTCAACTTGTAAATCCACTTTGTACCAATGGCCTTCTTTCCATGAGGAAAAGCACATAAAGTTCATGTGTCGTTTTCTATAAGTGCATCATATTTTAAGAGAACATGAACGAGTACGACAAGACAAAGGTGCATCCAATTTACTATCACACAAAGTATGCACCAGCCATTTTGGCATACCTCTAGCCTGCTCATTCTTAGCCCTTTCCACATCAAGTACGTCATGTACATCTGCATCAGTAATAGGCTACTCTGTAACATTTTTTGAAACCCCCATAGGCTGTACATTTGCCTCATTTGAATTTACATTCAAACTTCCACCACTAAAAAGAGGTAACAGATTGTCATAAATGTCTTGTGAGCATACATTATTGTCTCTAGTACATGACAACAAGGGCTGAATAGAATATTCCATAAACCCAATATCTCGTGAAACCAAGATACGCTTTGTTGGCAGATTGTACAACCTGTAACCTTTGCTTTCAACAATATAGCCACAAAAATACATTTGGCAACATTATCATCCAATTTTTTGTGATGCGTTTGTGGCACAAAAGCATATATCAAATAGCCAAAAACACGCATGTGCTCAATAAAAGGCTTTCTATCATGCCATGCTTCATATGGAGTCATAGACTGTAAGGGTTAACCTAGCTACACCTACACAAACCTACTCTATCAATTTGGTCCTATGATATATGAGGCATACATGCCACCACATGACCATGACCTCTCACCCATGTGAAGAGCCAAGCTACCTAGCCAACCTACATTGAATGCTAGTGAATGCTAGTCAAGTGACACACATCATCTCCTACATTAGTAGATTCCCATTTCCAAGTGCTATATATAAGCACACTCAATGTACCCAATTGATCATCAAGCAATCTAGCCTCATCTCTCTCCACCATGACTCTCTTGCTATTGTTCAGCCTCGACCACACACATCAAGGGCCATACTTGCTTGGTGTTGCATCTACATCCACCTAATGTGAAGCCTTCTCAATCATTCTTTTGCACTTGTTGAGCTTCAAATAGTGCTCCTTGTTGCCAACACTAGCCATCGAGATCACACAACACACAAGTTGCAGCCCATTTGCCCACTTCATCGTTGCCAGCATGTTATTTTTTTCTTGGTATTTTGTGTTGCACATCACCCATTAGAAGGGGAAATTCCCATTACCGCGAGCCACAATCACATCACTTGCAAATATCACCTTGTAGTGAGGATCTTGACTTCAAATTTTTCCAAGCCCCTATGAAGAGGTGCTTCACTAAAGTGAAGAGGTACTTCACACTCGGCAGTTTTATGTAATTTCCTCCGGACACCTTGCTAATCATTCACATTTGTATCCTTATATTCGGGTTTATACACTACCAAAAGACAAAGTCTCTCCATTGGTAAGACCGCCCAAGGCACTTGAAGTAGCATCAATTTTTTGTGCACACAAACGATTTCCGCATATATCGATGAACTCTACTCCAAAGACAACACAATGACCTTACACGCACGAGAATTAGACACTTCCACTTTAAATGGTAAGACCTTTCTTATGATGAACACACATAAGGAGTACACTGCACTCCAACACGTGATCAATGATTATCACATGAAGAACAATGAGGAGGACCAACACATGAAGAATGAACCATGAGCCTTATGGACGGAAAACTATCCTCTATCCTTGCATGAATGAATCCAAGTGTAATCCAAGCGTGATGAATCTATGTAAAAACATGTCCTCATGTATCCAAATGTGAGCTCATGTAATCCATTAAAGGGATGCTCTTATGAACCATAAGCTGACGAATCCATTGAGAACTAGCCATGATGTATCAAGCATGAATCTCTGTTTAAGGGTGTGTCTGTAAGGGTACACCTAGCTTCACCTACACTGTTAAGGCGGTTACGCCGCTAGCGGAAGCTAAATAGCAAGAACTCAACCAACAACAGAATTTGTCAGACGAGGACGAAGCTTGACCCGCAGGCGCATGGAAACAACTAGGTGGGTGTCAAATCACCTACTCGACCTTCTAATGACAATCACTACTAAGGAAATCAAATCTAAGTTCTAAAATACGCAAGTGACTGAAATCCGTACTACGAACGAATGCTATACGAAACAGGATCTAGAATCATCGAATCGATCTCAAACTCAAGGGGAAGTCTATGCACTAGGTAAGAACAACACCCTAAAGACTTGAACTGCAAAATCAACCTATAACCACTCCGTGCGGCAAACGCGTATGAAGACAGGCCGAAAAATACAGGTGACCGAAACTTGACCCCGAAGGTACTAATGTGTAGCTCTACTCGTTGTGGTTCTATAGATATGCTGCACGCTCTATTCCGACACACAAGTTGGAAGAAAACTCACACCGAAGCTCGTAGGAACTTACCACACATAGAAGCCGATAGCGCGCACTCTTGGTATCTGTGCGTAGCTCTCACCGTTGCTAACACAATGGCGGTGTCGCTTCTCCAATGGTGGCCCCGTAGCTCGCGTAGCAAGAAGATAAGACTCTCTCTCTCTCTCTCTCTCTCTCTCTCTCTCTCTCTCTCTCTCTCTCTCTCTCTCTCTCTCTCTCTCTCTCTCTCAGACACAGTCACGGCGCTCAAAAACTCCCTTTGATTAATAATTGAATCTCCTTTAGGTTACAAAACTTTGGCTTATATACCTCAGCCTTGGAGGTGAGAACATCTCTAATTATTTACATCAACAGGTGAAATTACTTCGGGATTACAAGCTGGAAACTCAATTGAGTCCCGTTACTTAATGAATAGCCCAAATCAAAATTAATGTCGGAAAGACATTTATTACAATCAATGGTTACAAAATGATGGGTGTGAGCAAAAATGTGGGTGTGATCCTCTGCTGGCTCAACACTTCCTCTGCTGGCTCAACACTCCCCCCCCTCCGCGTTCATGTCGTCCCTGACATGACTTTTAGGCTTGGTCAATAGAGTCCTGTCGTCTTGAGCATCTGCAAATGTGATTCGTAGCGTAGGTTGCCGATGGTCAAGGTTGGGCTGAATATTTTGCTTTCGTGAGTGAAAAAGCCGGTGTAGAAAGCTTCTTCGAATGTTTGCATGTGGAAGCTAGGCAAAAACATAATTCTTTGGTATAAGAGATGTGACACCTTTGGTGATGGCTGCAATGAAAGATCATACATCATATCCGTCACTGTGTCGGCCGTCGATAGTAGACTCGAGGTCGTGGCTTGATCTGGCGCGAACACTTCAATGCATGCTAAGAGAGTCCTGCATATTTTCTTTAGCATCTGACACGAAAGGTCAGGAGAGCCAGTAAAGAGTTTGATGGTGCCCGTTAGGGTTTTCACCATGTAGGCTTTACCTATTCTCTCTCCTTCCTTTGGTCCTGGCATCCTGGGATAATTAAGCCAATTTGGCTTCTTTTCTGCAATCCTGCCATGCTCTTTCCAGTTTCTGACTCTTGGCACCGGGCAGAAGGTTGCATCCTCCCGAATCTCCTTTGGAGCCTCTACCAAGTAGATGAGGTAGGCTGGGTATTTGTTTAGCCAACCTTTCCTCCATCTAGGTTGAGAATCTACAATCTTCTTTGATTGTTCATCCTTTGTGATGTCGCCTTCGTAAAGACCGATAGACTGCTCCTCCTCTATTCTCTTTTTCGTCTTTATCACTTCAAATTTCATCAGAGGGAAAGGCAAGCTGGGTTGCATCCACTCTTCATGGAGCACTTTTGTGTCTAAACCTTGAAGTCTAATGGAGATGAGGAGTCTCCTTTCCCATTCCATTTCCGCCTTGGCACTTTCCTCTGTTGACTTTTCTATTTGGTCCTGGAGCCTTTGTTCTTCTTCTTCAGAGATTCCTGAAGTTCAGGCCACTTCTTGAACTGGGGCTGGATCTTCAATTGTGGTTGCCTCTCCAGTTTCTGGTAACTCTATGGCTGCTCCCCCTGCTTCTTCTTGTGGTGTCTCTGTTTCTCTTCTTTGTTGCTCTTCGAGGTCTTGGAGCTGTTTGCGGAGGGCCTCATTTTCTGTCCTTAGTGTTTGGTTTTCTGATGTGAGCCTCTCCTCTGCAGCCAATGATCCCTCCGCCATGTGCAATCTTTGCACTTGCTCTAACCTTAGCTCTCTTTGCAAACTTCTGACCTGATTTTCCAGAGCTGGTACGAGGGCTCCCTCTTGTTCTGTTCCTGCTCTGCTAGCTCTAGGGGTGGTCATGAGTCTCGTGATTGTCCTTTCTTGAAGTTCGACTCTTTCCCTTAGCTCAATGAGCTCATCCTTGGCTGCCTCCAGCTTATCTTCTATTCGCTCCTTTGCTTCCTGTGAACTTGTTACCTCTCTTGAAGCTTTGGCTAGTTGGAGTATCAAGCCGTCTCTCTCATTTTCTGCATCGTAGAGTGATGCTTTATGACTTTCAGATTCAGTCATAGCATTCTCTAACTTCTTCTGCAACTCTGCTTCCTTTTGTTTTGCTGTCTCAATTGCTACTTCCTTTGCTCTGGATCTTTCTTTAATCTTGCTAAGCAGTTCATGCACCATGTGCATGTCTTTTTCATCTTCATCTGTCAACTTGACAGCTCTTTCTGCCACCACCTCCAATGGCTTCGGCTCTTCTAGTATGTTCTGTTCGTCCATTTTCTCTTCACTCTCCATTGTACCCTTTGTCTTTTCCTTCGTCCCTTTCCGATCATCTTGTTTTCGTAGGGATATCCCATAAACTGCCTCCAGGGCCTCTTCTTCACTGTATCCGATCGCTACCAGATCCTCATAATCATCTTTCTTTTGCTGAACTGGATCTATCTCCTTTTCCTTGGTCCCGGTCTCCGGCTTTTCCATAACTTCTGTTTCTATTTCTATTGTGGTCTCCTCCACAATAATTTCCGTCTTCTTCGGGCTTGGTACATCAGTAAAGGAGGGCTGATTGTCCTCAGTCATCTTGGCTTTCCCTTTGTTTGCTTGCCCGTCTTTCTCTTGAAGTTCAGTAGACTCATCTACTTCCTTCTTCTCCTTGTCGTCCTTTTTCAGCTCAGCTTTTAAAAGCTGTACTTCCTCTTCAGTATAAGGCTCTACAGGTTGCTTCTCCAGTATGGCCTCCGACTCCTCATAAGCTCTAATATATTGATCATATTGATCAACATGTGGCCTGGCTGAGCTGGTTCCGACTTTAGTGGGGTCTGGCACCCACATTTCTTCAAAGTCCCCCTTTAGAGCTCTTTCCGCTCTGAACTGCTCCACCAGTCTTTCCATTCTTGCGGCTTTTTGACTTTTGGTTTGCTTGGGATCAGCCTTCTTCTTTGCTTTCTTCTTGAGCGGCTCGTCCACAGCCTCTTCAGGTTCTGAAACTATTTCTAGTTTTCGGCGTGCTCTTGTGGACGCCCTCTTGGATACTTCTTGCTGTTCTTCCTCTTCATCGGCTTCTCTAAGCCACTCATTCTGGGAGGGAACCCGTGGCCCTTGATCTCTGGCTCCAATAGCTTCATAAGCTATTCTTGTCAGAACTTCATCTCCTCCTATGTACTTTGGCTTCTGGTTGTGCATGGCGATTACTTGCTCGTGGATGTATTGAGCATAATTCACCTCTTTTGGCATGTTGCTCTTCAGTGCCCATGTGATGGTAGTTGCAATGGCATGGGGCGGTGTCGTATACTTTTGCGGTCTTTTACTGCAAATATGGAGAAATTGGTTGTACAGTCGACAAAGGGTTGCCGCTCTTTGGTCTGCCATATCTCCATAAGTTGCATTCTGTTTCTTGGACCCATAAACCTCTATAGCCTCCCTTCTTTCCCTGACAGAGCTCCCTTTGTTGTTCAGCTTCAATGCATCTGCAATGAGCTGTGGAGTGATCTGTACTTCTACTTTCTCTCCATCCATGGCTGTCAATGTGGCTTTCCCATCCTTCTGAATGGATGTTGCCAACTCGTACACTCTTCTTGTATCCACACCTGATGGTCTCGAGGTGAAGAACCTGTGTAAGTCAGCCCTTTCCAGGTATCTGCTGATGTTCTCTGATCGCTATAATCCACTAATTCTCGTGGGATCATAGGTACATCGACCGATTGCCCTTGAGGATCTCTGAAAGTCCCCTGGTAGATCTTTATTCCCTCTTTTTCTAGTACTGCTTCCTCCACCCAAGTCTTGGTTGGCTTGAGGGTTTCTGTTGGAATATCAAAAGGTTCTGCTTCTGCAAGAGCATCTTTGATGGTTGGTCTTTTTCTCTTAGTTGCCGATGACTTAGCGGAATCCATGGATCCTGTAACTCCAATTTCAGAAGTTAGCGTCTTTTTAGTACTGAAAGCCGAAATGAAGCTTTTAACTATTCAAATGACTTGAAAATTGAAACATAAGCTATTCAGGGCCTAAGGATGCAATGTAGGTGAAAAAATATGCAAACTGGGCTCAAAATCATGCTGGAGACATCGTACGCGTATGATGTCTTTTGTGTCAGAATGACTTCATATTGGTTGTGCTTGTAGCTGATAGTGTATACATGAGTATTATATGCTTGGATTTGAGTTTGGATCCCATTTGGTCAAGTTTTGGCCAGTTTAGTCCAGTTCAGGCTCTTGGCAAAATTTTGAAAGGGAATTGGATTTTATGATCCAAATTGGGTAAAAATTGTTGGATTACTTTCAAATGGCATGTAGAACACTTCTGTTTGGTGGTTGAAGCCCTGAGGTGCCAAAATCACATAGTAAGACATCATACGCGTATGATGTCTTTTAGTGCATTTTTGGACCAATTTTCTCTATAAGCTTGGTTTTGGCTTTAGATAGGCTTATTCAGTGGATTTATCAAGTTTGGATAGAGTTTGGACTAAAAATGGCTCTGGAGACATCATACGCGTATGATGTCTTTTTCATCAATTTTTCATGGGATTGGTTCTGTGGACTCTCCATGTGCTAGTGAAGGACTGTTTATACTCAAATCTTGGTTTGGACTTGAATATGCTGGATTTGGGACAAAAATAGGCTTTGTATGAAGGATTTTCTCTTAATTGGGCTAATGGGGTGATCCACTTGACCAAATGGTTCCAAACTTCATATGTAGCATGTATTAGATATATATAATGGATGTATGATGACAAATGAGCATTTTTGGCTCTGTAAGTGCAAATAGACATTATACGCGTATGATGTCTTTTGTGTCAAAATGGTGCTTTTTGGTTCCAGATAGCTTGTAGATGTGTTAATCAACAATCCTACAAAGTTTCAATGAGTTTGGAGTTATTTTGACAAAATTAGGACCAAGAATCAATTTTATGGCCTACTTTGCGTCTTTTTGGTTTTCCTTGGGTTTTCTAACTCCAATTCTCATGATACTTGGTTCATAGGATGTGATTAACATGTGGAATGAGGCTATGCACTCAAATGTTGAAATGGATGTGAAAATCATGCTGTGAGACATCATACGCGTATGATGTCTTTTCTTGAAATGTTGGTCTTTTTGTGCAAAGAATGCTTTGTGCTAGTGCCCTAAGCCCTGCTAACTAGTTTTCAACTTAAAAAGTCATCAGTTTAGCTAAAAAGCCCCCTTATAGGCATTTCAGTCTCCGAAGTCGTCTTTTTGCCTTGGAGTTGAATTTCTTCAACTTTTCTTCTCGAGAGTTGCATTTCCAGCTCATTGGATATGTTGTGAAGCCACCTATTTGGTTGAACTTGACTTTGGCTTCCCGTTCTCCATCTTTCTCCATTTGGTTGCCCGAAAGCGTCTTTTTCACCATCGGTAAGTGAATCAGCTTTCTTTTGGGTTTTGCTTGCAAACATAAGTCATCCATGTATATTTGAAGCTGCTTGTGAAGTTTCATGTCATTTGGTCGTCAATTTTAGCCGTTATGCCAAAATGATGCTTTGTGTGTCCGCCGCCGAATCGGTTGTTCCGACCTACTTTTAGTGATCCAAACCCGGAGATACTCCATGGTTGCATTGCCCTCGATGTTGTTAAGCTTCCTGAGAAGTTTTGTGTCGTTCCGACAACTTTTTTCTGTTTGCCTCTTGCAGGCTCTGTTGACCTAGGGTTTTTACAGTCGTTCTTTCTCGAGCTTTGAGTGCTAGAAACTCATCTCCTATACTAGGGTAACCCACCTCTAAGTTCTTGCAAGGTTTGGTTAGGCGGTTGTGCCCCTACCTAGCGTTCCTCCCCATTCCCCGTCTGCTCTTGTTTATAGGTTTTGGTGAGTTTTCGCGACAAAAGTTAACGATAAGCATCAAAAGCTTATGGCAACGAGTCTACCTCTCATGTCTGGTGTCCTCTGAGCTCTCGTAGCAGTCGTAGAAGGCGGTAGAAGGTCGGATGCTCCTGTGTGCTCTTTGCTCTCTCCAAGAAGGTAATAGTGGAAATGAGCTTGATAGTGAAGTGAAAAATACTTAACTTCGGGCTTCCCGGATCACTTGTTACCAAATTTGACATGTGCTCCTATCTCGTCGTGAAATGCACTTTAGGATTTGAAATTTCTCAATTTGGACTCCGTTTGACCTGTTTCTGAGAAATCTGTCCACTTTGCCAAAATTCTGTCATTTCGGGCTTTCCGCAACTTTTTCAGAATTGTACCCCGTTTTTACCATGGGTTGCCCTTGTCATTAGGATCATCACCGTCTATTCTTTTCTTTTTTCCGATCTCATTTCACCTGCTTTTTTATTTTTCTTTTATTTTTATTAAGAAAATCATAAAAAATAAAGGAAAATAGCAAATTGAAGCCAAAAAATTCCAAACATACACGATAAATAGCTGGTAACCCTGTGTATATGAATATACACTTCTTTGTGATTTCTGGACTTGGATTACCACTTTTTTCCACTTTTTAGCTCCAAAAACACTCTTATTTAGTGATATTTACACATCTAGAGACCCAAATTCATCATTTGATCTCTTCTTGTTGCAAAACAAGGTATATAAGGGCATAAATATTATCAATATCCGCAATCAAACATAAAAAATTGCAAAATCATGTAAGACACTGCCCTTGTAATATAATTTTTGTTTTTCTTTGTTTTTCCCGCTTGTAGCTGCTTTGTAGCTCCTGTATACCTCCCCCCCTCCTAGTCTGAGTCCTCCCGGACGACTATGAAGTGTCTGTGGGTGAAGCATTGTAGTTGTTTTGGTCATAAGTTCCCAATGCAATTGTAGAGCGATGATACAACAGTCTTTCCAATAAAGCTGCTCTTTGTTTGATTGAAGGATTGGTGGTCGGGTTTTGGGTTGGTTTTGGCACTTCGGTAGTAGAATCAGTAGATGGATTCTTCGTTACCTTGTTGTCTTTTTTCACAATCCAAATCTGCTTCCGCTTTGCTTGTGCTTGCCACAAACTCTTTGCGACCCAAACCTGCTTTGTTCTGTGTGTTGATTTCCTCGCCTTGAAATACCTAGGAGTTTCCGTTGATTGTATTGAAGGGAGTTCCTGTTTACAAATCTTTGGGATCCAAATTTGCTTGCTATAGCTTTGTGCTGTCATGAACTTCTTTGGAATCCAGATCTGTTTCACTGTCCTTGATTGTTGGAATCACTCTGTTGTCTGGTATTGAAGACTCTGTTTTCCACCTTTGTGTTCTCTGGCACAGCCTTTTTTGGTCTCCATACCAACTTGACTCCGTTTTTTTCCAAGGTTGAGCTGTTATATTATTGCTTGTCTTCCTTATCCACTGTTGAGAATTCCTCGTCGAAGAGTAATCCAGTTGTATAGAAACTTTTGGTTGCCATTGCTTCTTCTTTTTCTCTGGTTGTTGTTTATCTTTGTCTTTGGATTCGTCCTTTGGAGTTGGCTCTTCTCCTTTGGTGAACTTAACTGATTGACTTTCACCTTCGTATTTGATAAGCACTGAATTAGAACTCCAGTCAATCATTGCATTATATTGCTTCTGCCATGGTTGTCCTAGCAATAATGGATGTTGTGTAGCTTGGTCTTCAACCACGTAAAACATATGAGGATACACATATTGGTTAATCTGTATATGTAAAACTGTGCATCCGACAGTTTTGATTGAATTCTCAGAGTAACTCTTTAACTCTTGCTTGGCAGTTTGTAGTTTAGTGTCATTTGTCAATTGTCTATACAAACTGAGTGAAAGTAGGTTAGCTTGAGCTCCTGAATCCAATAGTGCTCTGGCTTTGATTTGGTTGGTTCCTACTTTGCATTCAATGATGGGTTCTTCTTTGTCATTATCCATTTCTGTTATACTGACTGCGTTTATTCGTATTGCTCCTTCATTGCGCTGTTTCTGACGCAGTAGTCTTCTTTTCTCCATTCTTTCCTTCGCCTCGGCTTGCGCTTCCTCCACAATCATTTTCTTTTTCTGGACACGCAGCTTTTCTTGATGTATTTTGAGAAGCATGTCTTGTGTTAGCGGCAAAAGATACTTTTTCACTCTGCATCCACTAATCCAATTGGGCATTTCTTCTCCGTCTAATGTAGCAAGCTTGACGGCTCCACTTGGTGATAGATCTTTAATCACCAGAGGACCCATCCCTCGCTTTTTAAGCTTCTTAGCATGCTGTTTCAGAGTGTAAACTAGGACATAGTCCCCAACTTTAAACTCTTTAGTCCGCACATGCTTATCAAAAAATTCCTTTTGTCGCCTTTTTTGAGCGTAGATGGAAGCTACTGCTTTTAGGCGAAGCTCATCTAGCTTTTCCAAGGTCATCTATTCTATCAGAAAGCTCATGCCCTGTCCACTCTAGATCCTTAGCCACCCTTAAGGTTGAAATCAAGAATTCTATTGGCAAGATAGCATTTAGCCCAAAAACCATGTTATATGGGGTCGTTCCTATTGATGTTTTATATGCTACCCTATATGCCCATAATGTTGAATGCAACTTCTGGTCCCAGTCAGTTCTCGACTCAGATACAATCTTCGTAAGGACCGTGCATATGGTTTTGTTTGTTGCTTCAGCTTGTCCGTTTGCTTGTGGATGATACGGGGCTGATTTCCTATGGATTACCATGAATTCATCTAGAAGGATCTCTATCACTTCATTTATGAAATGTGTGCCTCGATCACTCACAATTTCTATTGGCAATCCATATCGTACAAAGACGTATTCATATAGAAATTGTGCCGTGGTCCTGGCATCTGCTTTTTGAGTTGCCTTTGCTTCGACCCACTTTGTTAGATAGTCTGTAGCCACAATGATGTATTGTGCATGAGTCTTATATGCAGGAGGTGAAATGGGTCCGACATAATCAATCCCCCATTTTGCAAAAGCTCTTGCCCCCATCATTGGTCTAAGCGGCATATCATCTCTTTTAAGTGGTACTTTGGTCCGCTGACAGTCATCACACCGTTTAACGTATTCCTCAGCGTCCATATGTAATGTTGGCCACCATATTCCTGCGGCTAAGACAAGTTTTGCTGTCTTATCACCTGAGAAATGGCCTCCACCTACTCCTCCATGAGCTTGCTCCAGGATTATCACATACTCAGACTCTGATGCGCAAATCCTAAGCTGGTTGTCTTTACCTCTCTTATAGAGTTGATCTCCTATTAAAGCGTAATCTCTAGCTTCTGTCTCTACAGATTTCTGACGAGCTTTTGACGTTCCTTCTGGGAAAGTTCTATTTGTGAGATATTCAACAATATACTGACTCCATTCTGGAGCGATCATTATCTGATATAATGTCGAATACTCGGCTGGCGGTTTTGATGAACATACAATACATACAGTGACATATTCATGTACGCTTTCTTTCATTCCTGGCCAATAGACTCCCAATTGTAACAAATTCCTATATGTGTTCCTTCTTGAACAATGAAATGCACATTCCTGAACATGTGCTTCGCGCAGATATATACTATATTCCTCAGGATTGATGCATAGTCGTAAAACATGATCATTTCCCAATTGATACAACCTTCCTGCAATCAATTGAAGATTCTTGGATTGCTGAATAGCAATATGTTTCAGGTTGTATTCTCTTCTATCGAACTCTCCTCCATAGGTTAATAGGTTAACGACATTTTGAGACCACCTCGGTATCATTTCTATGTTGAACAAGTACGCGTCTGGCATGTCGTCATCTACTCCTATAGGGTCTTCTCCATTCGTCAATCGCGAAAGATGATCAGCTCTAAGATGTGTTTTTCCTTTCTTTACTACTACCGTGAAGTCGAATTCCAGTAAGATAATGAACCATCTCACTATTCTCCCGGTATTGCATGGTTTATTCACTAGGTAGAGCAAGGCTTGGTGATCCGTAAAAAACACAAACTTGTTGGCTAGAAGATAATGCCGAAATTTCTTCACAGCATAGATCATTCCTAATCCTTCTCGCTCTGTTGTGGTGTAATTCTTCTCTGCATGGTTGAGCTGTCGACTGGCGTAACAGATAGGAAAATCCATGTTTCCTTCTTCTGGCTGAGCCAGAATGCATCCTATTGCATATGCCGAAGCATCTATATGCACATGGAATATCTTCTCCCAATCTGGTGATTTCAAGACTGGAGCAGTAATGAGTGCCTCTTTCAATTTCTTGAATGATTCCTCACACTCCTCTGTCCATTCAAAGTTCACTATTAGCCTGTAAAGTGGTTGGCCTATTATAGCGTACATGTAAATGAATCGTCTATAATATCCACAATGTCCCATAAAGCTCTGTACTTGTTTCGCATTGGTTGGTCTAGGCATATCCACTATAACTTTTATCTTCTCTAAATCCGTGGATATTCCGTTTTGTGAGACAATATGTCCCAGAATTCTGCCCTGTCGGACCATAAACACACATTTCTCAGGATTGAGACAAATGCGATATGTCCTACATTTCTCAAATACTTTTCTTAGGTGTTCTAGATGCTCATCTCTCAGTAGAGAATGTACACATAAGTCATCCATGTAGATTTCTAGAAACAGTCTTAAGTATGCTTTGAAAGCATGCGTCATCAGCCTCTGGAAGGTTGCGAGAGCATTGGTTAGACCAAAAGGCATAACTCGATAAGCATAAATTCCCCACTCCGTTGCAAAAGCTGTTTTATGTTGATCTTCTAGTGCTATGGCTAGCTGGTTATATCCTGAAAAACCATCAAGAAAGGAGTATGTTGTTTTCCCTGATACACGCTCTAGAACATGATCAGTTATCGGCAGGGGATAATTGTCCCTGATTGTTGTAGCATTCACTTTCTTTAAGTTGACACACACTCGGAGTTTTCCATTCTTCTTAGGTACTACCACAATCGGAGATACCCAATCGGTGTGTTCAATCTCGTATATGAATTCAGCTTCCATTAGCTTATCTATCTCTTCCTTGATTCGCTTAGCAAAAGTATCATTATATGTGTATGGTCTCTGTCTGCTAGGCTTTGCATCTTGTTTCAGTGGGATTGAGTGTTGGCATATCGATGGGTCAACTCCCTTTAAGTCCTTATAAGACCATGCAAACACATCCCTATACTCTCTGAGAAGACTCAAAAGTCTCTCTTCCTCGCCTGGAGACAAATCTGTGGCTATGTAGACCGGTCTAGGTGGCTCACCTGGAGCTGCTAAATCAACTTTTTTTGCATCCTCCGGTCCGTCATAAGATTCGTTCTCCTTCCTCTCTCGAATAGGTGGGGTTAATATCACCTTCCTATCCTCTATTGTGAATTCCTATAGTGAGAGGGAACATCCATGTTTTCCTTGATTTTGACGTTTTCGTCCTCTCCACTCTCAATTTCTGTCGTCCAAACTTCCTTCAGAGTTTTCTTGAGCTCTCTGTACTTGTTTCTACGTTCTAACTTGGACTCCGTGTATTCTCTGTTGCGCTTGTTCTTTTCTGATTTTTCTGTTTCAGTTTTCGTTCCATTCTTTTGAACTTGATTTCTTGAGCCTCTTTTGTCTTTTCGTAAGCTCTTTTGATCACTGCCTCTCATTCTTCCAGAAATCTTATCCTTAACACAATCTTCAGCCTTTACTAGCATTAGGAATTGATTTTTTCCTCTTATTCTAGGCATCGGATTGGTTCTAACCCCCTTTGTTTTTCTCTTTGCTCTATAGCATTTCTGGCGTTGTTTAGTTTGGTTCGGAAAATCATAAAATCGGACATCCATTATAGTTTCTTCGTTTCCGCTTGAATTGTCCGTTGACTCGTTGTCTGCTTCATTTCCCCACTCTGGATGATCGGTAATGTCGTGAAACACCTCCTCTTCATCTTCCTTTTCCAGTGTATCGTTCTTTTCAGTTTCTTTTTCGAGTACAGTTCTCAACATGAAGTACGGAACCACGTCGTACCCGTCCTTGTCGCAAAATTGCGTTGTGGGACCATCCGGAATTGCACAAACATCTAGGGTTGCTAGAATGTGTGTCCATTCTAATGGTTCAAACGTGTCCTCTGAAAGGGTTCTCTATATAAGTTTCGTCTTCGATAGCCCTTTCTAAAACATCTTCTTCTCTCGTTAGACTTCCACATTTCGAAGCTCCACACATCCATAACTCCTTGGGTTTACCTAACCAAGCTGGAAATTCGGATCCCGCCAAAGTAGCTGAATCAAACTCCTCTACCGGTGTTCGGTTCACATCTTTGTAGCTATGGTCTTTCAGGTTCACACGTGTAGTGGTTTCCATATTTCTCAAGTATATGTGATCGTAGCCCCAATCTTGGACCATTTTCAACTGTCTCATGAATGGTCTTCCCAATATGATATCATAGTTATTCTCCTTGGCAAAATCGACAATAGCAAAAGTATGTTCGTATTCAATGCCGCAAGAAGTCACTACAACTTTCTCTAATAACCCCATAGGTTTCTCCATGTGTCCATCTGCTAATTGGAGTTTCAACCTAGTCTTCCTTATTGCTGGTTTCCCCCATTTTTTCCAGATTTCTTTTGTAGCAATGGCTACCCCTGCTCCGCTGTCTAGTATTGCCATCGTCTTCACTCCTTGGAATTCAACTGGTAAGGTTGTATTCCCCTCTTCACCTTCGCAATACTCTCCGACCTTGTTTAAGGGTACAGGCTTAGCGTTCTTTTGTGGCTTGCTCAGCTCCTCTATGCTCTCTTGCAATCTCGATGTTGGATCTTTTATCCCGAATTTCTCCAAGCATTTTCCTACAGTGGTCCACATATGTGGTCTTAGCCTCAAAAGCTCAGCTAAGTGATAGTGCATGTCACTGGTGTTGACAAAATCTCTATCAATCCTTGCGAGTCCATGACTTTTTCTGATGAGATTTTTCGTGAGGGAAGTGCTCTAATCTCGGATTTTGCTTCATACTCTCCTAAGTATGAAGGTAAGGTTTTCAGTGAATGAGGTTTGCTCTCCATTGTTCTAACAGAGCCCCCATCTCCCCAGTAAGATTGCAGATCCAAGTCCACTTGAGATCCTGCCTCAAATTCCACTATGGGAGGATTCCTGATGTCCTTTTCCCAATTTGTCTGATTAGCTTGGCAACTTAGCTCGTTTGCAAAGTTTGCCTCTCTCACTTGTTTCCAAAATTCATTGTAATCCTCATCTTTTCCGTAAATCCTCTGTATGACTGGATGAAAACTCTCTATCTCCTGATCGGTTGTGTTCAATACTATGCGGTCATCCTTTTGTGTATTTTCAGGCTTTTGTGCACTGGGAGTCTTTTCAGCTACCCGTGAAACGATAGTCTCTTGCTGAATTGGGTTTTCCTTTCCACAATTCATTGTTTCTTTTGGTGGTTCTAATAAGGCTTGTGCAGTCTCGATCATTCTCTGGCACATTTCAAGTCTCTGCTTTTCCAATTCCGCGTTTGGGTATGTCATCCACCTCTGTTCTTGTGTTTGGTTGTTCTTTAACCTAGCTTCGTAAGCTCTCATCAGTGCGTCCAATGGTTCGTGTACTTTGTCGACTAGCACTGATCCCCCTGAGCTTAAGCTCGTTGTTTCTTTGATACTCTTTTGTTTCGTTCTTTCCGGGCTCATCTCTCGTTTCCCGTTTTGACTCTCAAGTTTTTCTAATCTAGCTTTAGTTTGCTTTAGTTCCTCAGCTAGAATAGCGTCTTCACGTTCTTTTCTCAACTTCATGCGTGCTTTTCTAGCTTTCCATGTGTTTTTCTGACTCCGCGGTCCTTGACTAACCACTTCAGTCGCTAACTTTCCATTCTCAGGTTCTCTAGTGGTTTTCTTAGCTTGAGCTCTAGTAACAACTTGCGTTGGTATCAGAGTTTCATTTTCAGACCCACTGCTGGTAGGAATAGTTTCTAACATATTCAATGTCGTCTTTTGCACTTTGTTTGGATTCTTTGAACAATCCTCAATGAAGTGAGTAACCCCACACTCAGTGCAATAAGCGTTAATTCTAATGATTTCCGTATGTGGGCAAACATTCATCAGATGGTCACCCCACACTTGTAACAGGGTCCTAGTGCTGGTCTTGGTCCCATTTGATTCGTCCTTTGTGGATAGGATGGTCTTTGTCCTGTTAACCCTCCATGAGCTATGAACATCAATGTTCTTGCGTCCAAATTGTATCTCTCTTCATCAGAAGCACTTGTAATTGTTGGTATTCCAACATTCCCAATCATGCCCCATGGTTCTGGTTGTTTGGGTTCTTCTGGTGGGTAATACATAGTTGGAGACATGTGTGCACCAGATTCTTCATAATAGGCTTGAACAGGCACTAAGGCTTGTTCTTCCTGATTCTCTAAGGTTGGTGCATATCTAATGCCCACTGGTCTTGCTCCTGGTAAAGGTGGTTGTTGTCCCAATACCGGTTGCGGTCTTTCTATCCCCATAGGTCCTGGTACATTTCCCGTTGGGTATCGAGGTACTGGATGTATCTGAGGTGGTGCTAATTGAGCAGGAGGTGCATACTGGCGCTCCCTTACATACCCTTTGTTGTAATAACACTCCTCTGTTGGATGATTTGTCCATTTTTGTTCAATAGCACACCATTTCAGTGTTTTTGGCAATGGTTTTTGGTATGGTGCCATCCTTTTTAGAGCATCTTCTATCATTTGCTCTACATTTGGCATGGTTGTTGTTTGAACATTCTTTTTAGTGGTAGTCTCGCTCGCTACGGAGGAGGAGCTACTGGATGCAAAATCTGTATCCGCTGACACCTCTCCATAAACCGTACAGTTATCCACTAAGTACAATGCCTCTCTCGTTACTTGCTCGAAACTTGTACAAGCTTTCAAGTGCAAGTCCTTCTTGAGAGTGTCGTTCCTCAGTCCCTCAATAAAGAGAACAGATAGTCTGTCATCTTGTGGTCGTTCACGTACTGGACATCTCTCAATGTATTGTTTGAAGCGAAGTGAAGCTTCCTTCACTTTTTCGTGTTCTCTCTGTTTAAAAGCATATATTTGTGAGACCGTATTGTGCTTAATCCCTCGTTTTGAGAATTCCTCAGCAAACTCTCTTAGCAAATGGTCAATGTCATGGAATCCCCCTATGTTCATTGGTTGAAACCATGTCAATGCAGTACCTTCTAGAGTAAGACCAAATCCCTCGTATTGTGTATGGAAATCTGTTATCTGCTCAGCTCTTAAGACTTGCTTAAAGAGTGACACATGTGCATACGGATCTCCTGAACCACCATACTTCTTTGGCATACACTTCGCTACTTGAGATGGTCTCATACGTCTATGGTCTGCTACCAATCTCATTGCTCCTGTGTCTCGGCTAAAGCTTTCTCTAGCATCATGGACTTCATGGGTTACCCTTGTCGGTTCCCCCGCCCTGAATCTACTACTAGGAGGTAAATGTGATGGTTCCGCTTCAAACCTTGGACCTGGAGTGGTATAGGTGGGGATTGGAACTGCACTACCTCGATTCGTCTCCATTGACTCTCTGGAATGTAATGATCCCATTGGTCCGAGCTTCGAGTCCCAAGGTTGACTGAAAGAGTCAGCAACCTGAGTTCTTTGTCCTCCTGTTGTCATTGAGTTTTGCACTCCAGTTGTTGGTGCTGGTCTATGTGAGCTAGAAGTAACATAATACTGATGTAGTGGTCCCCCAAAGTATGTATATCCTTCTAATTCTTTCTTGCCCATTGTTGAGTATTGCCTGCCATACTTATCGTAAGCGGCAATTTTCACTTCCGATCCCTCTGTGTAGGTAAAGACATAGAGTCTTTTTTGGTCTGTCAACTCTCCGGTGTAGGGTTCTTCACATCTATAATAGAGATCTTGCTCCCCATTATTATATTTGTATAGCCCCATATAGATGTTATCAGTGTTGATCCTTGTAGTTTCATTCTCTCTTCTTAACCTCGCATTAGGGAAGTTCATTATTGGTGCTTTCTCCTCGAGTTCTTCATCTATTTTGGCTTTGGTGCCCATCAATCCCCACTTGTCCACAATGTTAGGGTTTAGGACTACCAAGTACATGGTACCCTCGTCATCTAGATATCTATCTCCGCTATAGCTCACAGGCACTAAGTCCTTGAACTCACTAGGTCTTTCTTCTATCTTTACACAATAGCGGTCCATTCCATCTTTGTAGATCTTTGCACCTTGCTCATTGTCGTACTGATATTTTATGAACAATAGCTTCATTGTGGCGGAAGGGTTTGATGATCCTGCTGCCATATTTTCTCTGTTGTTCCTGTTCGAGTGTTCGGTGAAAATCTCGTAAGACCTCTCCGAAGAAGTATCAGAAACACTTCCTTCAAAGATCGGCTCTAATGGTTGCACCCAACTTTGGTTTACACTTCCCTCGGTTGATATGACACTTGCTGGTTCCCCTTGTTTTGGTTGATTATTCCGGAGATTCCTGCCCGATCTCAAATTCATCAATTCCCCTAAAGGACTGTAACTTTTCCGTCTCGGCAATTTGTTTTCCCCAAGTTTTTGTGGTCAGAATTGATCCAATCTGACTGATACTTGGTCAATTGTTTAATCTTGTCAGTTGGACAACTTCTGTTTCATCAAGTGAGAATTTTGTCGCAGTTATGCTGAAAAAGACATTATACGCGTATGATGTCTTTTTTCACAGATTTTGACTATTTTGGTTATGCTCACTCTCAGTGGCCCCTTTATGCTCTGTTCCCTCACAAAATTCAGTTTGAACTCTGTTTGAGCAAGTTATTGCTAGTTCAGGCTTTTCTTGGCAATTTTCCGCTTTTGACTTGTTTTTGGGTCAATTGAGTCCAAATGGGATGAAACTTGAAATATAACCTCTAGACAGCTATTACAATGGATTTGTGTTAGCAAAGTATCAAAATATGTCCAAAATTAGGTCAAAGACATCATACGCGTATGATGTCTTTTTCATCAATTTGGGTCCAAACTTGATATTTATGCTTCCTACAGTGCCTGTAACAATCTTGTCAGGTCAGATATCAAAAATAAGCAGTGGATGTGCCATTAAAAGACATTATACGCGTATGATGTCTTTTGTCCCAAATTTTGACTATTTTTGGTTTTAAGCCTTCTCCAATGTTTATAATTGAGTTTCAAGTGTTTTTGTCAGGTTTGAATGTAAAAACAAGATCTGAATCAAAATTTCTTGTTCTTTGCATTTTTTTGCTCTCTGACTTGGTCTTTTGGGTTACTGAGAGTGTTAAAGCCCTTGTTTCAAGTTGATCTTAGGGTAAAACCCCCCTTCTAAACACTCTGGCAATGTCAAATTTTCAATTTTAGTCTCTGTTTAGATCCTAAGACATCATACGCGTATGATGTCTAAAGTTGCAGATTTCCAGTTTTTCAGCACAGAACTCTTCCAATAGCTCTTTTAAGTGCTCAGCAACAATCAGTTACACAGAAAATTTTTCTGAACTTTGTTTATTGCATATTTCACTACCAAAGTGACTTTTTCAGTGATCTAACATGCAATCAAACACATCAAGCAAATAGAACACCAATTGATAGCTCTAGATCAGGATCAAATCAGGCCCTACCTAAGCTACTTCTAATCATAAAATGGATTTTTTGCAATTGAAAATATAAAGAGATTTACTACCACACAAGGAGTAGCAAATGCTTTTTATGTCAACAACCACTTAAACACCATCAAAAACAATCTAATCTAAGCTAAACTAAAAATATTGTCAACACGGAAGACCCAGGAATACCCCACTTCCTAGTATCTCTCGAGACCTTCGGAGTCCACCACTCCTAGATCTTTTCTAACTAAAGTATACAAAGTAGTTTATACGACTCACCTCGTAGAATTAGTCTAAGGTCACCTACTTAGGGCTCTCGTCCCCGGCAGCGGCGCCAAATGTTAAGGCGGTTACACCGCTAGCGGAAGCTAAATAGCGAGAACTCAACCAACAACAGAATTTGTCAGACGAGGACGAAGCTTGACCCGCAGGCGCATGGAAACAACTAGGTGGGTGTCAAATCACCTACTCGACCTTCTAATGACAATCACTACTCAGGAAATCAAATCTAAGTTCTAAAATACACAAGTGACTGAAATCCGTACTACGAACGAATGCTATACGAAACAAGATCTAGAATCATCGAATCGATCTCAAACTCAAGGGGAAGTCTATGCACTAGGTAAGAACAACACCCTAAAGACTTGAACTGCAAAATCAACCTATAACCACTCCGTGCGGCAAACGCGTATGAAGAGGCCGAAAAATACAGGTGACCGAAACTTGACCCCGAAGGTACTAATGTGTAGCTCTACTCGTTGTGGTTCTATAGATATGCTTCACGCTCTATTCCGACACACAAGCTGGAAGAAAACTCACACCGAAGCTCGTAGGAACTTACCACACATAGAAGCCGATAGCGCGCACTCTTGGTATCTGTGCGTAGCTCTCACCGTTGCTAACACAATGGCGGTGTCGCTTCTCCAATGGCGGCCCCATAGCTCGCGTAGCAAGAAGATAAGACTCTCTCTCTCTCTCTCTCTCTCTCTCTCTCTCTCTCTCTCTCTCTCTCTCTCTCTCTCTCTCTCTCTCTCTCTCTCTCTCTCTCTCTCTCTCTCTCTCTCAGACACAGTCACGGCGCTCAAAAACTCCCTTTGATTAATAATTGAATCTCCTTTAGGTTACAAAACTTTGGCTTATATACCTCAGCCTTGGAGGTGAGAACATCTCTAATTATTTACATCAACAGGTGAAATTACTTCGGGATTACAAGCTGGAAACTCAATTGAGTCCCGTTACTTAATGAATGGCTCAAATCAAAATTAATGTCGGAAAGACATTTATTACAATCAATGGTTACAAAATGACGGGTGTGAGCAAAAATGTGGGTGTGATCCTCTGCTGGCTCAACACTTCCTCTGCTGGCTCAACATACACGAACCTACTCTATCTATTTGGTCCTATGATATATGAGGCATAGATTCCACCACATGTGTCATAAAATATAATATCTAACTTTACCAAATGATTTTCTCATATTAAACTCATCACTTAATATGGAAAGATAAAAGGGGAACAAGAGTTAAGATGTGTGTGTGTGTGTGTGTGTGTGTGTGTGTGTGTGTGTGTGTGTGTGTGTGCGCTTCTAGACCTATCTCAATAGGGGACCAAAAGGAGAAATGGTTGCATCTCGATAGGGGTCCAAAAGGAGACGGTCTACCAAAGAGCAATGTGCAATAAGTGCTTCTAGGTTTACCTCAACAAGGGACCAAGAGGAGAGATGGTTACATCTCAAAAGGGGTCCAAATAGAGGTAGTCTATCAAAGCGCAATATACATCTAATGGATCTTAAAAGACCTTAGGGTTAGCTTCATTAAAGACCTCCAAAAGTTAGTGTTAAAAAGTCATTTGACCTTATGCAAGCTAGGGCTAACCTCAAGGTGGGAATTGTACCCAAGCATGAGGTGCTAAGACGCTTAAAGTGGTTGTGGAAACCTTGCCCAAAGCTTGAGGTGATTTTTATGCTTAAATGACTAAGGTTTTTGAAATGTTCAATTGAAACATAAATTCTCAAGAGGCATGAACATCCATGCTTGATTGACTAAGGCTTGAAGTATTCAATTCAAAACAATTGACTTAAGAAGCATAAAAGACACATGCTTGTTTGATTGACTAAGTCCTTGAAGTATTCAATTCAACCAAATGACTTAATAAGCATAAAAGACACGTGTTCAAATGATCCTCCATATGTGGCCCTCATGATGTGCTTGAATGCTATTGGTTAGGTTTTGAAGGGATCCAATGAGAATTTAGATACATAAAAATAGAAATTAAGTTCTTTATCTCAAAGAGGAAAAAGAGCACACATGTCCTAATAAAATAATACAAAAGAGAGAGAGAGAGAGAGAGAGAGAGAGAGAGAGAGAGAGAGAGAGAGGTGGGCCAAGCATGAGAGGCGGGGTATACTCTCCCACACACACACACACACACACACATTCTCTCATTGTGTGGAGTGCAAAGTGCAAGAACTCTGTCTCCTTCTCCAAGAATGTTGAGAAGTGGAGAGCCTACACCAACACTCTTGGCTATGGAATGCAAGTCCAACCAAGAGCCATGCTTCAATGCTTAAGCTTTCCATCTTCTTCATCTTCATTACTATGCTATTATGCTATGCTAAGCAAGAAGAGTAATGATAAGTGAGGAACTATTTATTTCTCATATGGAATGTTTCTTCTTCCTCTTCCCTATACTCATTCCCCGCTAGCTCTCTCCACCTTCGAAGGTGTTTGAGGCCTTGGGACTGAGGCTTGGGATAGTTAATGCTTTTTGCAAAGTTTATGTTATGCTCATGATGCATGAAGCTTTCCATCTTCGTAGCATCACCAAGGTCACAAGGAACACAAAGATTGTATTATACCAAGTTCTCTTGATGGGAGAATCTATAGTGCAAACACCTTTTGGAGGGTGGACCGGCTCCAAGTAAAGCTGGTCCTCAACTGTTGTCATGTTCTCTAATACTCTCTCTCTTGCAAAAGTATTGTTCATGCCAAGTTAATTCAGTACTATTTTTATGTTGCTACCATCAATTAAGTTCACCCCCTATGTTCTCAAAGTAATCTCACATGAATGCTCACTCTAACTCTCTTAATTCCGCTATTCTCAAAGTTCATAGGCCATTCACATAACATTGGTATCAGAGCATTTGATTTCTCGTCTCTTGCTTAAGAAGAGAGGTCCTTAAGTAGCCTATTAATGGTTCATTTTGTTAATTATATTAGGGTAAGTGGGACTGGGATCTATTATCGGTTTTGTTGAGCCCACTATGTGGGATATTTGCACACCTCGGGAGCTTTGGTCTTAATAATGGAGTCTTCTTAGACTTGCCTACGGCTTTACCATTATTGAGCCATAAGAAGTCTGAAAGGAGCTATCCCTGGACAACTTCACTATGTTAGACCCACTCTACTACTCTCTATAATTAACCAATTCGAGTTGTGGGTGTAGATACCTAAGTGCTTATTTTCAAAGGCTAAGAGGAGTAGCAACTAAGGTTTTGAATTTCCAAAGCATACACTAAGTAAACACATAAGTTTAATTAACATGGCTGACAATAACCAAGAGAGTAGAATGAACATTGATAACTTTGATTTTTCACATGAAGGTGCTAATGATGATGCACCCATGTTTATCAATTATCTTGTTACTAGGTTGCATCAAACTATGGGCTGCCCTACTTTGCAAGCCGAAGTTACCCAATAACTTCGTGCTTATGGGATTTCCCTTCCTCTCCAAGAGGAGAGAGAGTTTAGGAGGTCTCTTGATGAGACTCCCAAAAGAAGACTCTCTCCCATAAGAGAGGAGAATCCAAAGAACGAGAAAGAAGGGAATCCCTAAGTTCCTATAAAGATGTGGCTCCATGAAGACGGCGGTCTAGACTATTGCCAACTCCTCCCAAGACAAAACGGTCAATCCATATATTTCTTCTCCTTGTCACTCTGAAAGGGAAGAGAGGAAACAAAGGAAGAAAAAGGCAAGAAAGAGGTCACCCTCTTCTATTTCTTCTTCACCTTCCTTCTCTTCCAATGAAAGCTATGGCTATTCTCCTAGAGAATACAAGAGGGGAGGACATCGCAAAACTTACCTTGCATGGCGAAGGTCCTAAAAGCTCCAAAAATTCAAAGTGGGAGGAAAGAGTATATCTTTCCTCACCTATGATGGCACCTTTGGTGCCACCAACAAAGTATTGGCCTTCATCCAACAATTTGATGTGGCCATTGGAGACGAGGGCTTCACGGAGTCCTCTAAGCTACACCATGTAGCTATGCACATCCAGAAATCTACTCGTCAATGGTGGGCTAGCCTTCTGGCAATGGCAAGGACCCAAAGACATGGAAAACTTTACAAGTTTCCATCATGAAGCAATTCCTTGCAAGCGATGCAAAGGACAAAGTGCTTACCAAATGGTGGAGATGAGGGCTTCACGGAGTCCTCTAAGCTACACCATGTAGCTATGCACATCCAGAAATCCACTCGTCAATGGTGGGCTAGCCTTCTGGCAATGGCAAGGACCCAAAGACATGGAAAACTTTACAAGTTTCCATCATGAAGCAATTCCTTGCAAGCGATGCAAAGGACAAAGTGCTTACCAAATGGTGGAGTTTGAAGCTACTCTTCAACGAGTCTATCCACAATTATGTAGTTTTGGGGTATACGTCTCAAAGCTACAGTCTTTCAAAGGATAGACTTCGTCAAACAAAAGCAAAAATTTTGTGTGGTATTACATGAAGAAATGGCCGAGTATGTCAACTCACAACGGCCTAGCACTATGATCGAAGCCATCCACACACTATGGTTGCTTCAAGGATCAATTTCCAACAAGCGGTGAGAAGAAATTTCAAGCCCATGGAAAATAAGGATCGAAATGAATCTAAAGGGAAGAGCAATGCTCAAAACTATTCCCAAGGCAACACCAGCACCAACAACAACAAGGCCAAGGAGAAAGGATCTTACAAAGGTAAAAAAATAAGCTCTCTCCTAAAGAATTAGAGGCCTTTTGTAAAGACCATAAATGCTTTAAGTGTGGGAAGCAAGGGCATGGTTATCGTTCTTGTCCCAAAAGAAATGTACACAATGACACTCCTAGAGCTTCCATGGTTGAAGCTCCAAAAGAGGATACTCATTGCAAATGCTCATTCCTCTCCTTGACCCTGGCTCTACTCACAACTTCATATCAATGGAGTTGGCCACCAAGTTGGGCATTCAAGCTTTTGAGATACCGTAATTACTGACACAACTTTCAAGGGATAGCAAGACTCCATTACTCCCTTGATTGGGAAGTTGAGGGTTCATGTCCAAAGCTACATCGACAAAGAAGACTTTTTTTTTATCTCTCCTCTCCAACATGAGGATGCTATCCTAGGGGCACCATGGTTCAATCGCATGGTTGCCAACATGAAGCTCCTTGTAAGGAGAATCTACTTCACCTACAGGAAAAAGAGCATGTACATAGATGCTAACGAGTAGAGGAACACCCTATCCCTGGTAAATACGCTTTCTTTTGATAAGTCAATGAAAAGCTCTATTTTTTAAATATATGATTTTTGTTAGAGAATTTGTAAATGATTCTAATGTTTTCACAAGTAGCAATGAAGGGAATCAAGAGGAATTAGAGTTGTCTAGTTTCCTAAATGGATTCCCAGATGTTTTCAATGATGACATCCCTAGTGAGCTACCTTCAAATGAGGGGATAATGAGACCATGCAATAGAGCTTCTACTAGGAAGCTCACCTTCTAATAAATCTCCTTATTGAGTTTCACAAGCTCAACAAAAGGAGACCATGAGGCAATTGCATGAAATGGTGGAAAAAGGGATGGTGAAGCCTAGCTTCTCTCTATTTTGTTCACCAGTACTTTTAGTGCAAAATAAAGATGACACATATCACATGTGTGGACTTTAGAGCACTAAATACGATCACTAACAAATGCTCCAGCTGTATTCAAACTTACGATGGAAAAAATCTTCAGGCCAACCATGAAACCAGCCTGTTTAATCCAAAAAGGGCGGTAGACCTTAGACTTAAACCTTATTTGCTTTCACCCATTTAATTTTCCGCCCACTTTACCTGTACTTTCAAGACACAACAAAGGGGAAAGGGATACAGGTTGCTAGATTGCACCTGTATGAGAAGACCAACACTAGATTGGCCCCTAAATAGGCACCCCTTTCGGTATTTCTTTATTCTTTAAAAGAGGGAATAAAAGTTGTGGTTCCCTACAAGCTGTCCCGCACAATCTTGGCTGAACTTCAACTATTTTGCCCTGATTTCTACAACATAACTATACTAGGACCCTCACAGTCAGTATCCCCACGCATTAGATGACTTTCCTGACGCATACGGACACTTTGCAAAACCTGGCGAGAGTAATTCACTGTTTTGGGCTCCGTTTCGCGTGCCGATCACATCTGTAGCAAGTCCTCGAGCTCCCGCACCTGTAGGTCTACTTGCCCTTTGAATCGGACGTGAAACCTCTCCGAATTCACCTATATGTGCGGGGGATTAGCCGCTAGCTAATCCAGTACCTGTGCAAGAGGTTCTTGCCTCAACTGTACATTGGTCAAATGAAAAGCCCACTAGAGGGGCATAACATACTGCCATGGGGAAGAGGAGAGAGCAGTGCGTAGCGTGCAGGGCATCACTCTTGGCAATGCACTGTACATAAGAGGGAAAGGAAGCACTCCATAGATCTCAACCTGTTGATGACAGGAGCTGAAAAATGAGCCTTCCTTCTATAAATTCAGCGCCACTTCTTCATACATGAAGAAAGTGCACAGAAATGTGCCACTTGGCATGTTTACAGGCCATTTCCCGTTTCTGGGTTGCCGTCTAAAAATCTAGTTGGCTTCGCGGAAGAGTAATAAAATGTTCCCCTTGTCATTCCAGAGGTAATGACGTGAACACATTTTCAGGTCCAAAATAGCAGTTCCCTAAATTTTAGGAGATGCTGCTGATAGCCGTTTTTCGTCTTTCCATAATTGCCATAGTAAGCTACCTCACCCTATCAAATCACTCAAACATTTTGGTTATCCCTACCATTTCACTGTACATAGGCGTGTGTGAGTTAGGGGACTTTCCCTATATTTTCTTAAAAACCCTTAATTAGCTAGTCGCTGGGCTAGTTGAGCCAAAAATATAAAAAATATAAAAAATATAAGTATATTATGGCCCATTTGTATGTAAATATTTCATTGTATATAGGGCCTAAATAAAAGGATTTTTCATAATTATTTTGGTATTTATTTAAATATTTCTATCTATGGTGTGTTATTTATGCTATGACTCAACATTACCATATTTTTTCTTACCATTTTGCGTACTCTTTATTCCATATAAAAATAATTTCATGCAAGCTTCTCTTATTTTTGGTGTAACTCCATCCCAACAAAAATCCAAAAAAAACTAGTTCTATTTATGTGTATATGTTTTCACTATTGTGATTTTTTCCTTCCTACATCTATTCTCTATTACTCTCATAAATTAGACCACCAAAAATATTCATCTTTTTATGGTAGACTTATAATGAGAGAGATTTATTTTGACCCCTTTATATTTTTTCCACCTATATTATTTATATTTGACATGTACATATTTTTTTAGACCCCTCAATATTTGATTTTCTTAGTTGTATTATTCACTTATATCATGATCTCAACAATATCTTCAATTATAGACCTACCAAATAAGGTCAAGGGTATGTGGAATGCATGCATGCACCATGGGGAGCTCACTCTTGGAGGTATTCAAAAGAATCATCCAAAGAAGGACCTCACAAGGACCTTGTGCAGTGGAAAAAACAGTCGGTTTTGCTGAATTTTTCAAGATCGCATGCTCCCCAAATTTGAAAAGGTGATACAAACAAAAGTTGTAGCTCATGAGCTGAACTTTCACCTCAAATGTTTTCATATTTTTTTCAGCTACGAGCTGTGAGCTAGGATTTTATTTGTGGACCCCAGTTTGCCCATGCTATGCAGCCACACTCCCTCTTCCACTTTATCATTTTCCTCTTTCACACACACTCCTCCCTCTCCTTTCCACTCCCAAACCTGTAACTCCCATGTCCTAATTCACCCTCTTCACCATTTCCACATCTCTCACACCTCCATAGCCTTCATCCTCCATTTCTACACCCTATGTGTCCCCCTTTCTCTCTACATATATGTCCATATTACCATACTCTATTCATCTTTGTAAAGAACTTCAAAAAATCAGCAAAAATCCAAGGTTAACCTCTGCAAATGAAGGCTTTATCATGAATTTTCCAAGGTTTGAAGATAACATAGCTTCATCGACACGCGCTGCTTCGCCATGCTGACTGCTTCTTCTTCCGGTGCTGTAAAGAGGTGAATGTCAACTTCTCCAAAGCTTCAACCTCTCTTTACAAACTTATCCCTTCTCTAACTTTTCCCATCATATATCTCACCATTTGGTGAATGATTTTGTAAATATTTTGTAGTGATAATTACTGACTACTAACCACTAACCTTATTGTAAAATGCACCCTCTACTAGAGTAGGCACTCCCAAATTATTCACTCAATCCTCTCTCCTTTCATCCTCAATAATTCTCTTCCCTTGAGCCCACATCCATGTGACTCAAAGGACAAGAGAGACCCACCCTCATTAAAATATATATATATATATATATATATATATATATATATATATATATATATGCATAATCTTTTATTCCTTCAAATAAACTTGATTAGTCCTAATCCAAATCGGGGCTTCTAAAACCTATAAATAGAGCTCTTCTCTCCCTTGTAAATCATCACATGATCACACTACACCAAACCATTCTCAACACATAACACACCACTCTTCAAGCCTAGTTGTGTAGAGTGTGTGCATTGTGAGTGCTCTATTCCATCACTACACATAGGTGCATGGAGAAGCTTGAAGTTAGTTATGCCATCTAGAGGAGTGGAGTGATAATATACTCTGCAATCACACTTGTAGCCTACTCTTGTCCATAAATAAGATTCATAGTTTTGGGTGCAATTGTATGCTGCAAGTACGACTCTTCTCTCCAAATTGACTTGATAAGTTGGCTCATCAGGTGGTTGAAGGTATATTGTCCTTGAAGTTTTTTGTGCCATTTCATGCTTGGTGGTTTGAGGTCTTGTTGAATTGTTTGCCAAAACTTTCAATTGTAAGAGGGTGCTCGGTGAGAGGGCTCCCGTGACCCTAAGACAATTTGTGTATTGGCAACAAAGTCAAGTTTTGTGTTGTCTCTCTATTTCTCATCAAGCTTTGTGTGCATCTAGTCTTTAAGGCTAAGACTGAGTTACTTAATTTGATTTGTGCGCTTTACCTCTCTCTGGCGTGGTGAATGTTTGTGTTTGGTGTGTGTGGCTATCTTGCATCCCCCTCTCTTTGTGCGTTTGAGTACAAGGAGATATCACGTCCGTCCTAGTTCGCATCTACAACTAGGTGGTGTCCCTTTTCTTGTTTGGTTTCGGGATGTGGGTTGTTGTTGTCTCTGATTTTGCTTGCCCCAGCCCCAATTGAGCAGCACGGGAGCCTCGAAGGGTGTTAAAGGCCACTCTTCTTGTTGCCCACCCCGGACCGCCTCACTATTATTGTATCTTTCTAGGTCATCTGACCCTCTTTGTACACTGTAGCCACACCAAGAACTAAAATGTAGCCTCTGTAGCAAAGGATTCCACTTTGGCTAGTCAATGACCCCACTTTGGCTAACCATGGTCCTTGTCCAACCTTAGTGCTCTCTTGCCCTTGGGCCTGGACTCCCTCTGAACAGTTCCACACTAGCTATGCAATGCAGGGCAGTTAGATTTCCAGAGGGGTGTTTCCAAAAAGTGAAAATAAATAAATAATAAGAAAGAAATCAACAAAAAGGATAGATAGTAGTCACATGCTGGTGACATACCCCCCTCTTGAAATCTCAAACGTCCTCGTTTGCATCTGAGTCGTACATGCTCACAGTCAACACTCAGGTGTGCGCACACCTGTCGACACATGTACGACATATACATGGTCATTGTCAACCCTGGTGTATTCAATACCTCGTTGACATATGTATTTCCTACGTGTGAGCCCTATCCCAATGACATAGTGATAGTTTCACACTCTTCCATTGCTTTGAGTCATTAACTTTCCGATGACAAAATGGTAGCTACGCATTTTGCCACTGTCTTTTAGTACACGTTGGATCTAGTAACACTTTCGAGCATACCCAAACCGACAGCTTAAGAATGCAGTTACACATGTACTCTTTAATAGAAGTAGTTACTGTATCCTTGACAAATTGACAAGAAATAGTCACTTCTATAGCACTAATCAAACTTTTGGACATTCCATAAGAGCCATCGTCACACTGACAATCCATGTAGTTTTGAAACTCAAGGGGTCAAGGTAGGTTGCAAATCGAAGGCTTCAAGGTAAATTAGAATCCATTGGTGGATAGTTTCTGAACTTCACCAAGTAACGCCTAGCAACCTTGCCTTTCACTTTTCTTTCTTTATGTGCCAAAATCTGTTCCGGGTCCAAGATCTCGCCAAGTTCCTTGACTTCCGGCTGATCTTCAGCTGGCATATCTTCTGGCACATCACCCACATAGGGTCTGAGAAGACTCACATAAATGCATTGTGAATCTTCCAACTCTCAGGCAATTTCAGCCTATATGCAACATCACTGATTATGTCACATACTTGAAAAGGCCCATAGTAACGCATGTTGAGCTTTGAAAACAGTCTATCCTTGCCCTTCATCTTCTTTAACCTTGCCTTTTCAAAGCGTAGAAGCACCCAATCACCAAGTGAAAATACCACTTTACGACGGTGACGATCAGCTGCTTTCTTTTGCTTTGCCTGAGTCTTTTCTAAGGCCACTTTGACCTTCTTGTACATTTCATCCATGTCCTGAACATACTTATCTGCTTCAAATATATTGTCCTTTGTATGCAGTACGGAAGGAACTTTTTTGCCACCTTCCACTATCTCAAAAGGTGCCTTGCCAGTTGATGAATGTACTATATTATTGTATGCATACTCCACCAATGGCAAATACTGCTCCCACTTTCCTTTATGCTCTGACACATAGCACTTCAGCAGATCTAGGACAATAGAATTTTCCTCTTCTGACAGCCCATCTGTTTGAGGATGAAATGACGAAGAGAATTTTAGCGTTGTGCCCATATTCTCAAACAAGCCTCTCCAGAACAAACTTGTCATGCGTGGATCACGGTCGCTAACAATCAACTGTGGCATGCCATGATACTTGAAAATATTGCTCATAAACAAGCGTGCCATCTGATCTAGCTTTATCTTCTTCCTGACATGAATAAAATGAGCCTGCTTGCTGAATCTGCAAATGATGGTCCAAATACCATCATTTCCTATCTGCGTTCTCGAAAGATAAAAGATAACATCCATAGCAATACTTTCCCATGGTTTATCTGGAATAGGCAGTGGTTGCAATAACCCTGGTGCCTTTTGCCTGTCAAACTTGACTTTCTGACATATTAGGCATTCTCGCACAAAGGCATCCACATCTCTTCTGAGTGTAGGCCAGTAGAAGAATGTCTCAACCACTTAACTATAGCATCGATACCACGATGCCCTACATACGGTGGGGCATAACTCTCTTCCATAACTTTGCGTCGCAATGGCTTTGTGACACACAATCTGCCATGCATCATCATAAATCCATCTTTGAGAAGATAGTGTTCATGACGTTGTCCATCCATTAGCTGCTCCAAGACCCTTGCAAAATCTTCATCATTTGCATATTGTTCCCTCATATCATCAAGCTCATGATGATAAGGAATTGACACAGCTGAAATTTGTGGCTTCCTTGACAAGGCATCAGCCACAACTTTCTTCTTGCCTTCCACATGCACAGTCTGAAAATGGAACATGGACAAGATATTTGCCCATCGCATATGCTTCTAAGATAACTTTGCCTGTGTCAAGAAGTATCGCAAGGTCTGATGATCCGTTTGGACTACGAAATCTGCACCTAGTCTTGCATGATTATCTCTCACTTTTTCCTCTCTGGCTCTCTAATGTTATGTCTTGAGCCTAGGGTTTCTATGTGTCTCCATCATGGTCTTGATGGTTTGTGTGCCCGTGTGTGTGTGTGTGTGTGTGTGTGTGTGGTGTGTGTGTGTGTGTGTGTGTGTGTGTGTGTGTGTGTGTGTGTGTGTGTGTGTGTGTGTGTGTGTGTGTGTGTGTGTGTGTGTGTGTGTGTGTGTGTGTGTGTGTGTGCGCGTGCATGCGCGCGCGTGTGCATGTGCATGTGTGCATGAATTGAACAAGGATAAATTCCAACCAAGAAAATTTTCTTATCGCCTTGTACACTCCCTATTATAACTTCTCACTTTCTACCTATCCTTATAAGTGATGCAAAGAGGAGAAATTTCATCAAATACCTATAATCATTATTGTTGAAAAAGACTTTGTCATACATATTTCTCAATGAGATTCTTTATGTTGGCAAGCCATGATATTTAAGATCAGAAACAAAGAGGAGAGCAGCACACTAGCATTTAATTGCATGTCCTATTTTTGAGGTACCTCAAATATTGAGAAACATATGGTTGGTTTAGGGAGGGTTAATTAGAGTGGCATTCATGGTAGTTAAGAGATTACTTAATGACACAAGAAATAACCCAATAAAGACTTAAAAATATATTACTAATGAACTCTTGAAAGTGGCTACAAGAAGTGCTCTTAAGTAGAGAACAAGGGGGTAGTACAAGCATGTGAGCCGCAAGCAAGCTCCCAACTTAGCTCTTACAAAGTAGGGTCAACCCATGAAGCTAGGGGACTCCTTTGTCATGTTGTATACCTCATTTCTACTCATCTACAACTCATGAAGTACACAAGGAAGTCACATGACTAGCTATCACATAGGTTTGATTGGACAATATGTGATACACTTAACGACTCTAGCAAGATAAAAGGTAGCATTCAAAAAGAGTAGTTGGTGCCATGGGACATAGCCGACACACCGAAAAAACCTCCCCTCGGGGTTTTGGACCAACCAGTTGGAAAGATACTACATTGCCACAAAGTCTTTGCCACACAAGCTATGGCAAAAAAGCTAATCAAATCACATTGGCTATACGATGTCTCAATGGACTATGATACCACAAAGGATGAAGATCCCTCCCCTCAAATGAAGATTCACCTAGGACCAAGCTATCTCCCATATCCCAAAAATACTACAATGGATGAGGTTGGGGATCACCCGTATGTTTACAAGCTTTCAATGTCACCACCAAGTACTGTCTTCTTTCTTTCTCTTTGTCCTTCTCTCCTATTGTGTTTCTTCCTAGGTGGTGTTGTCCTTTTGAAACTTGGAAAAGGGACACCCCTTCTTTCCACAATGTGCACAATTTTGAGATTCCAATAGTTCCTAGCTATATGCCCTCCTTTCCTACATTCACAACACTTCCTTATACCTTAATTGGATACAAGTGCACTTCTAAATGTAAAATGGTTTTGCTCCTCCCCTTGACAGTGTGTCTCTCTTCTCTTCCATGGTTGCTAATGGAGAGGTCTTATCACTTGAAAGTAGTCCAAGGACAGTGTCTAGCTTCTTACAATAGCACATTTACAAATATTGCATACAAATTGCAAGATGTTATCCTTGGTTGCAAAAAGGTTGCTTTAATTACAAATGTGTGTGTGTGTGTGTGTGTGTGTGTGTGTGTGTGTGTGTGTGTGTGTGTGTGTGTGTGTGTGTGTGTGTGTGTGAGAGAGAGAGAGAGAGAGAGAGATGAAAATTTTCTTCTAGAAGCTTTGAAGTTCTTCTTTCTCGAACTAATGATGGAGAAACGCCTTGAAAACTTGGTTGAAAACCTAGTCGCTCTATGTATGTGTGAATAACCCCTTCACTAGAGATAGCACTATGATTGTGCCAACCTCCCCTTACTAGGTGATTGGCACCTACTATTGTGTGTGAGTTCTCTGTTCTCTACTAGATTTAGAGCTTAACACAACAAGGTGTGATTAGTCTCTACACTCACACCCATGGAACTTACTCCCTACTTATCAAAGCGTGATTAACCAAGATGATTAGTGGCTCATGGGACTAGTCCTAAGAACATAATACTGCTTGATTAATCTCACAAATGATTAAAGGAAGTAATTGTGCATAGAGAAACCACACTAGCATTGCTTTGTCAAAATTTTCTTACTCGTGAAGAATCATTAGCACTCCTTGAACAAGTGAGGGAGGTCTACACTTGTCTTTTTGCACCCGGGGGGTTCACCTTACATAGTATGTGACCTATCACGTGAATTCAACAAAAGGGTATTTAAATCCCTTAAAACTTACAAAAATAAATTTACATAAGGATATGTTTTTTACAAATCTCAAAAAAAATTACAAATTTAAAAGAAAAGGGTTCATTACATTTCCTAGAAAATTCACAGAGTAGGGATTTAGAAAAAGAGCCTGAACGCACGTGATATAGTGGTCTTAAATATAGTGAACCCCTCGGGTTTTGCACCCCGAGCACCTATGTGAGCTAATACCTTCAGCCAAAATCTTCACGCCTATCGACAGAGCCACCCATAACACTTTCCACAAGAATATCTTCATCGATAAATGACCATTGTGAATTTCACGTTATTTGCTATCATTGCCCATCTTGCTTCCAGCCATTGCAAACCCCACTTCTTGTTAAGGGGGAAGAGCTACATAGTATTGAACATTATAGTGTGGTAAAAACTCCTAGTTTGCAGATTACAAAAATGCATGTGCTTAGGCCATTGCCAGGTTTTCCACTCGAGTTTCGACTCGCAGATACGCATCACACACTTTTCAAACACTTCAATAGTCCTACTCACCAATAGCCTTTCAGTGCCACTCATATGGAACTGGGTATCCAATTGGTATGCTTCTTTCCAGCTCTTATTGTTGTCATCCCAAAAACAGGCTAGCCATTGGAGACCTTTGCTATTCACCTTTCTAGCTATTTCTCTCTAGAAGGAGTTCAAGAGTACGCCTCCTACATTGGAGAGCAAAGGGAAGCATTGTGTTATGGAGTTGCAAAAATATTTGGTTAACTCTCCCCACTCTAGAGCCTCTGCTGCTTTGGTACACTTGCACACCAACTCACCTATTGTACCACCTAGTCTTAAGCTGGACCATCTAGGAGCAAGCAATTTGTCATAAACTTCTATCTCTTTCCACTGCCCCCCTTGGAAGAATAGTGTGGTCTTGGTCATCATATCCTTTGTCATAATCACCCATGACTAGTCTTGCTTAGCTTGAGACCACAAATCCGGTGAGGGCGAGCTTTTTGAAATGGGGCCTCTAAACCCAAACGAATGGGCCTACCCTCACAAAATGTTCGTAAAGAGGTACGCACACTACTTGGGGCACCACCTTCTTTTGGGAGTGGAGAAGGAAACCAATCAAAATAACATTTGCACTCACCCACTCAAGCAACACACTTTGAAAACCCCCTTACTCTATATACACTTTGGACACTTGAACACCATCAACGATTATGCAACCCAATGCCGTGCATCAAAATGAAATATGCAATTTGTGGAATAGAATTCACCTTCTCCCCATAAGAATACCCATAATACATCCAAACTCTTCCTCTCTCAAGCACTCATCAATAAATCATGCGCACAAGACTTGCCTCTCAAACACACAAGAGAATCACGTACATCAAACTAACACACTTTGCATAGAGAGCTCATCTCCATCTATGCAATGTCGTGACACAAATAAAATCACCATGAGAGGTAGCCACATGCATATGTAATGAAGCAAAAGAGAGTTGGAGTGAGAAATTTCTTTAGACCAATTGAATAAGTGTGGAGAAACAAACCAATGGTAAATTGAGAATAGAACACTTACTTGATTTCTCGCACACCTTTTAAGGGGAGGACAGACGTTGGCTAACCATCACGAATTGCGACACTTGAAAGTTTTGAAGATGATTTCATGATCATTAACATAACCATGAGAGAGATCATGATGTATTTACAAGTTATTGAGGTGCTACAAATGATTTATTGGGTTGATGGAGTAAGAGATTGTAGAATGGAAAGAGTGGAGAATAGAGTTGCACTTCCTCCAAAGAGGAGGGTTAGGAGGGAGGATGTGAAAGAGGGAGGGTTGGGGTTTTCTCTACTATTGATCAAGAAACAACATGAAGTTGAAAATATAGGTGTGTGTCCTTGAGTCTCTCCAACGGGGGCTATTTATAGTTGTGTAGGAGTGGGATTATGCTACACTTAATTAGAGTAAGTGATTAGACCTAATTAAGTGTCCTTTGACCACTCATTGAATATTGGATATAAAAGGGATTATTTATTCACCAAAAATATCATTTTAGACCGTGAAGGCTCCATAGGGGTGCATAATGTAGGTGGGCCCCACCATGAGGCCCTACGGGTGGCTCCTGCGGGGTATCTCAACTTGTCTGTCTTGGCATTTAGAAAGCATCTTTAGGTTGGTCCCATCACATGCAAGTGACCTTGAACACTCATTGCTCTTCTAGAAGATGAGTGGGGGAAAAATAAGATCTCACCCTCTTGATTTACTTGATTTACAGTTCCCTTTTGCTACGAATCTAACAGATTTACACTATTTTGACCATAACTTTTTACCTGTAGCTCGGAATGACATGCTTCAAAAGGCAAAATTGACCTTCTCAACATGTTTGATATGAATTTGGACTATTCTTCATGCCCATGCACCAAGGAATTCGGTTTGGAAGGTCCACACTAGGCTAGGGAACCTTTTGCTTCCAAGTCTTCTTGTATGGGCCCTTTGCTTGTATGCATCCAAGGGGAATCATGCTTTTTCAAAAGGCTATGATGCTTAAACAAATAGAGGAGGGCCCAATATTATTTTCTTGTGAAAAGAATATACAATTGGAGTCTTTTTGAAAGGAGAGAAACTATATGTATATTCTTAAGAGATATTGGGCCACCTATGTAGGGGGCATAGAAGACTTGTAGAGAGGGACCATAATCTTTGGTAAAGACAAGTGGAGAGTTGATTTCCATGGGAATTTATCTATATGGGGTGGAAGATGGATATATTATTTTTCTACTACTAATTCACAAGAGGTAAGGAAGTTTGGGGGTATATAGTTGGTTATTGTATGCTTATTCTATTTACAAAGCAAAAAAGAAAAGGGTGGTAATATTAATATATGACTAAGGTGACATTTTTGGGAAGAGTATAATGTATGTGTCGCCACAAAGGTTAAACGAAGAGGGGGAATTTACTCTAGATAACTTAATAGCGTAGAAAAATATATACACATATGAGGAAGAGGACGTTGAATAGGCTGACAAATGTTGCAAAAAGATGGTTACCATTTTATGCCACTCATATTAGCCCTCCCCCAAGCCTAGAGATATTCATATCTTTAGGAGGACGGTGTTGCTTCTTTTTCTTCTTTTTTTTTCTCTTTTTTTTGTCATTTTTCCTTTTCCACTTCTTTTTTTCAATAGGAGGAGTGTCATGCACTCTTTTACTCCATTAGACCTGCTTTTCATTACCTCAATCCCATAAATCGGAGATGGGAGGGTTGCCTTGGGTATGTTCAGATTCCAAGGCTAGTTCTTCTTTGCACATCAAAGCTTTAAAAATAGGTGGAGCATTTGCCAAGCCGAAGGGAGCCATGTCAATTTGGAGCTTAGACGATGTAGGCAAATGACTGCCTATCAACGGATTGATACGTTGAAAGTAGGGCTTTAATCTCCATCCATTGACTCTGGTCTTGTGGATTTTTCCTGATAAATCTGCTAATCTGTAACTACCATTCCCAAACTTTGTTTTTATCATGAAAGATCCCTCCCATCTTTGCAAAAACTTTTTGTCAAGTCGAGTATCAAGTCGGTTATCATAGCGAAGAACCAACATACCTTCCTTCAATCCTTTCCCCTTGAGCTTCTTGTTGATTTTATCCCTTTGGCTTGTCGCTTTGGTGATGTAGTGATCAATGGACTCTTCTCTATCTATCTCAAGTCGTTGGAGATCTAAGATCCTTTCATGTAGAACCTCTTTTGGTTTTTTTGCCACTCTTGCAAGAACGCGCAAGCTTGAGAGCTCTACCTCAATGGGGAGAAGTGCCTCCTGTCCATAAACTAGATGAAAAGGGGTGAATTGGGTAGATACCTTGAAAGATGTCCTGTACACCCAAAGAGTAGCCGTCAAATGGCGATCCCAATCATTAGGCCGGTCCACAACCTGCTTAGAAATGATCTTACATATCATTCCATTCACTTTTTCCACCAATCCATTGCATTGAGGATAGTAGGGTGTGGAATGCAGGTGTTTCACTTTTAACCTCCTCAAGAGATCATTCAGAAGGTCAGCCCTAAAATCCGGGCCTCGATCTGATAAGATTTCTAGGGGTGTTCCAAACCTACTACAAATATGATCAAAAATAAACTTTGATACCTCTTCAGCTGTGATTCGGGTTGTGCTTGTTGCTTCCGCCCATCGTGTCATGTAGTCAACACCAATGATGATGAAAACCTTCCCTGTAGAAGTACGAGGTAGGGGACCTATTGCATCCACACCCCACTTTTCAAAAGGGCCATAAGATATTATTGGGACTCGAGGCTCATATGTTAGTCGTCTATCCCCAGCAATTTGGCATGGCTTACATGCCTTATACCAATATTGGACATCACGATGTAAGCTCGGCCAAATAAACCCTGCTTGTAAAATCTTCCTACTTGCAATATCTTGAGAAAAGTGACCACCACAGACATCATCATGACATGAAAGAAGAATTTTCTCTATCTCTTGCACACCTGGTACTCTCCTCAAGACCAAATCTCTCCCTTTGTGATATAAATCATCCCCGATCAGCTGGTAAGGTGTGGCCTTCTTAACTAGTCTATGTCTTTGCACCTTGTCTAAGTGTTTGGGACACTCACCTGCTTGTAGAAAGAAGATAATGTCTTTTAGCTCCTCTTGACCTTGATATTTGGGTTCATATAGTTTCACACCTCCTACCGCCATTTGAAGCTTTTCATTTGCGAGTAAGTCTGCTTCCTTGTTATGAGTTCTCACAATGTGTTGTACCTGTGTTGCTTTAAAACCCTTCATCAAAGCTCTTACACTACTAAGCCACTCAAACAATGTACGATTCTTGCACCTCCAAGTCCCTTGGATTTGCCTGACTACTAGCAAAGAATCACCTTTTATAATAAGTCTTTGTATGCCTAATTCTTTGCATTCTTCTAACCCAAGGGTTAGAGCAGCATACTCAGCCTCATTGTTAGAGTGAACACTGGGTAGAGTGATACCTTTTCTAACCATTACCTCCTTTTGTGGGTTCAAAATGATGATTCCCCCTGCTGCTTTGTCTTGTTGGCGTTGATAAGCTCCGTCAAAGCATAAAGTATGGGCATTATCAATCTCCTTCACTTTGAACTGTTTTGAGCCTTCCTCTCTTTGTAGTCGTGATCCTTCCCTTTCTCTCACTTTGTAGGTGAGAATGTCTGCAAGTCCTGCTCTTGTGCTATCTTCTACAAGGAAAGTGTATTCAAATTCTTGGAGTTCAAGCACCCACTTTGCTATTCTAGATGAGAGGCTCATGTGTTGTACTACATATGGTAGATTGTGCTCTAAGGTGAGAAAAACAAATGGCACAGGGAGAAGATACGATCGAAACTTCCTTACCGCAAACAAGATTGCAAAGACCACTTTCTCCATTTCAGTGTATCCCTTCTCGGCCGGAGTCATCACCTTGCTTGCAAAATAGATCGGCCTCATGTATGATGTTTTAGGATCTTTTTGCATCAAAACAACACCAATTGCTTCGAAACCTACACTTGGAGTGACATAGTAGGTCTCCTTTGGATCTGGTGGCATTAGGATTGGGAGAGAGCTAAGAATGCCCTTCACTTCCTCAAAACATTTTGCATGTTCCCTCCCCCATTCAAATGTAGATTGGCTTGCCAACCTATGCAAAGGGGCGATGGCTTCTGCTAGGAGATGGATGAAGCGAGACATGTACCTCACTTTGTGGTTGAAGGTCATTAGCTCCTTAGTTGTTGTTGGTGGAGATAATGACAAAAGGGCCTCTACTTTAGAGGGATCCACTTGAATTCCTTGTGAAGAAACCACATGGCCTAGCAAAACCACCTGAGATTCACCGATATGACACTTCTCTGGGTTGAGTTGTCCCCCAAATTGATGGAGCCTCTTAAGCCCCTCTTCAACCTTTTGGCAATGAAATGATCTACAACTATAAATACAAAAATCATCCATAAAGACTCTTATAGATTTTCCAAAGAATGGCTGAAATACAAATATTGTGAATCTCATGAAGGTGCTAGGAGCATTGGTGAGCCCAAAAGGCATTACTCTCAATGCAAAACATCCCCAAGGTGTGATGAAGGTGGTTTTTGGTTGGTCCTCTTCTGCTATTCTAATTTGAAAATATCTTGAATACCCATCACACACAATGTAGCATTCGTGACCTGCTACTTCATTCAAAATTTCATCTTGGAAAGGGAGAGGGAAGTGGTCCCTCTTTGTCGCAGCATTGAGGGGTTTGTAATCCACGCAGACCTTCCACTTACCATTCTTCTTGGGAGTGACTACAATAGGTGATACCCATTCGGAGTTGGATACTGGATAGATGAAGCCAACCTTCAAGAGTCGATTCACTTCTTGTAGGAGAGCCTTTTGTTGCACAGATCCTAGTCGCCTTAACTTTTGAGCCACGGGTTTGGTCCCTGGTTTCAATTCAATTCGATGCTCTATTACATCTACACCTCTTATTTGTGAGTAGTCAGTGATAAACAAATTGGGATACCTCCTTAACATATTGATGTAGGACCTCTTCTCCTCACAAGTAAGATCTTTTGCAAGCATCTTCTCAAATCCTTCTTCAAGGTGGTGGCATCTTTCATCCCCTCGTGTGTGATTGTCTATTGGCTTTTCTTCTACAGGAACATCTTGAGTGTTGGCGTTGAATACAATTCCCATTACCTCCAAAGAAGACTCCTCTTCACTGGTTGATGCACTGGTTGATGCTTCCTCATCACTTGAGTAAGGACTCTCCTCCTCGCTCTCTTCATATGCCGTGGTTTCATAGTTGATATCTAGTTGCTTTCCTTCTCGCCAATCATACACCACCGGTTGACCCTTCTTAAGAATCAAACGACCACTTCCCCATTTTTGATCTGCATTCACAGCAATGAGCCAAGGCCTCCCTAGGATGATGGGATAGCCCTCCCCCTTAGCTGGCATGACATACATATCCACTCGTGCATCTATGTTACATACAGAGACTTTTACATTTTCAATGATCCCCAAACACTTCACACTTGAGTTGTTGGCTAGCCTAGCTTGACAATTAGAGGACTTTGTAATTTCAAGCCCTAACCTGTTCATTGATTTTTCCGTGATCACACACATTTGAGCTCCACCATCAACATATACATTAGACACCTTTTTACCCCTTATGTAAGCATCCACAATGGGTTCCACATCTTTTTGTAGCTTTGAGGCCACAACCTTAATGGAAAGATTTGCTTTCTTTTTTGGAATTCTTGTACTTACCAACTTTGGCCATTGCCTTCTTACTTTGGCTGATAGGTGTAGAAGTTGAGGCCATGAAATGTTTGGCTTTTGGGTTTGTAAATCCTCCAGGATGTTGTAGGGCTCTAGCTCCTTTCCCAATGGGAAGTCGTTGATACCAATTTCCCTTCGCCTTGATCTTTTCTTCCTGCTACTTTCAGCTTCTTCCATCTTTGACTTCTTCTTCTTGTCCCTTCTGGCTGAATTTGTTCCTTCACTTCTCATGTCTTCATCCTTATCATGTGCTCTTGTGCGTTTTTCTGCCGGCATAACATCAAAGTTTAGAGTATGCTCATCTATTACCTCTTCTAGCTTGATGATGTTGACTCCTCTTTCTTCCTCCTCATGTGGGACGGGAGGTATATTTGCTGGTGGTGGTGGTCGACGAAGGATTTGTGGGCCTTGAGCTAGTTCTTGCTGCACAGTGAGAGGAGGCGGTCTGGGGGGATATATGTCTCCCGAAAGTTGCCTTGGATGTGGACAATTGTACATGCCATGGCCCATTTCATTGCAATTCCAACATCGTAACTCTTGAGCTTGTCTTCGTTGATTGCGATTCCCTTCTCTTGGTTGTCGTTGTTGAGGTAGGCCTTGTACTAGATTCAGAGTGAGGTTCTCAAGCTGTTGAGTTAGCCTTTGTAAAACCTCTTGTTGAGAGTTATCTCCTATTTGTGAGGATTGTGCAAGAGGAGCCCTAATTGGTGCTTCCATGGTTTGTGAAGACTCCCTCTCACTCACTTCATTCAAACCCCTTGCTCTATGTGCTTGGAAGTGTAGTTTTCTAAACTTGATGATGGCTACCTCACGTGCTTCTTCAAAGGTGGATGGGAATTTTAGCTCCACTTTAGCCTTTAAAAGTGGATACAAGCCAACCATGAATCTCTCTTTTTTTAGAAAGTTAGGTGCACCACCATGATTTTCTAATGTAGCCTCCCACCTACCCCATAGATTGACATAGGTTGCTTCATAAGAGGGATAGTCTTCAAGTGATACCTGCTTATGTCCAATAAGACATTTCCATAGTCCTTCAAAAGTAACACCTTGCCCGAACTTGGAGAGGAAGCTTGCTCGCAGTCTCTCCCAATTGGACTTGATTTGGGGTTGCAAGGTCTCATACCATGCTTTAGCTTCTGCTTTTAGAACCAACGGGAAGGCTCGTAGCTTTACTTCCTCTTCATCTCTCCCGGATATGAGATGTGCCATCTCCAAGTTGTCAAGAAACTCTTGCGCATCTTCCCCACTTCTTGCATAGAACGTGGGAAAAGAACTTGTCATTTTGTTTAGACTTTTTGAAATTTCTTTTTTTTAAAGAAACTTTTCTCTTACGGGCCGCACAAGATTGTTGACACTATAAATCTGATTACATTATAATGAAGATGTACACATCCATTGTTAATTTGTACTTTATCATAGGTAGAATAAATGGATTAATTGAAGCATTGATCTCATTGAGGCAAGTGGATCCAAATATCCTCCTTATGATAGATTGAAACCTAAACTTAGTTGCAATGATTATATGAATGGATTGCCGAGCAATAGGCCTAAAAGGTTCATTGTTTTGATCGTGATTCATGTGCTACTCCTCGTTGTTGGTTTGAAGACCTCGTTCCTTCATATGGCCCTTGAGCACCCCTTCACCACTCCTTGTTCCTGCCTTTAAAACAAAATGAAAACGTGAACATCAAAAGAAGTTTCATAATTGATGATTGGAAGTATAATTGGATTGGGTGATGCCAGTATTTCTCTAAGTCTTTCTGCACCAAACATAAAAACAATGCGTTGCTGGAAAAAGACTTTTCTATCTATGTGAACATTTACTCTAATGTGTTGTGCAAAATGAAATGGATAGATGGGAACTCCATTGTTCATCACTAAAAAATTTGAAGGTAACTTGGAAATATGTTCCTCAGTGGGGGCACCACTTTATGAGGGCGAGCTTTTTGAAATGGGGCCTCTAAACCCAAACCAATGGGCCTACCCTCACAAAATGTTCGTAAAGAGGTACGCACACTACTTGGGGCACCACCTTCTTTTGGGAGTGGAGAAGGAAACCAATCAAAATAACACTTGCACTCACCCACTCAAGCAACACACTTTGAAAACCCCCTTACTCTATATACACTTTGGACACTTGAACACCATCAACGATTATGCAACCCAATGCCGTGCATCAAAATGAAATATGCAATTTGTGGAATAGCATTCACCTTCTCCCCATAAGAATACCCATAATACATCCAAACTCTTCCTCTCTCAAGCACTCATCAAAAAATCATGCGCACAAAACTTGCCTCTCAAACACACAAAAGAATCACTTACATCAAACTAACACACTTTGCATAGAGAGCTCATCTCCATCTATGCAATGCCGTGACACAAATAAAATCACCATGAGAGGTAGCCACATGCATATTTAATGAAGCAAAAGAGAGTTGGAGTGAGAAATTTCTTTAGACCAATTGAATAAATGTGGAGAAACAAACCAATGGTAAATTGAGAATAGAACACTTACTTGATTTCTCGCACACCTTTTAAGGGGAGGACAGACGCTGGCTAACCATCACGAATTGCGACACTTGAAAGTTTTGAAGATGATTTCATGATCATTAACATAACCATGAAAGAGATCATGATGTATTTACAAGTTATTGATGTGCTACAAATGATTTATTGGGTTGATGGAGTAAGAGATTGTAGAATGGAAAGAGTGGAGAATAGAGTTGCACTTCCTCCAAAGAGGAGGGTTAGGAGGGAGGATGTGAAAGAGGGAGAGTTGGGGTTTTCTCTACTATTGATCAAGAAACAACATGAAGTTGAAAATATAGGTGTGTGTCCTTGAGTCTCTCCAACTTGGGGGCTCTTTATAGTTGTGTAGGAGTGGGATTATGCTACACTTAATTAGAGTAAGTGATTAGACCTAATTAAGTGTCCTTTGACCACTCATTGAATATTGGACATAAAAGGGATTATTTATTCACCAAAAATATCATTTTAGACCGTGAAGGCTCCATAGGGGTGCATAATGTAGGTGGGCCCCACCATGAGGCCCTACGGGTGGCTCTTGCGGGGTATCTCAACTTGTCTGCGTTGGCATTTAGAAAGCATCTTTAGGTTGGTCCCATCACATGCAAGTGACCTTGAACACTCATTGCTCTTCTAGAAGATGAGTGGGGGAAAAATAAGATCTCACCCTCTTGATTTACTTGATTTACAGTTCCCTTTTGCTGCGAATCTGACAGATTTACACTATTTTGACCATAACTTTTTATCTGTAGCTCGGAATGACATGCTTCAAAAGGCAAAATTGACCTTCTCAACATGTTTGATATGAATTTGGACTATTCTTCATGCCCATGCACCAAGGAATTCGGTTTGGAAGGTCCACACTAGGCTAGGGAACCTTTTGCTTCCAAGTCTTCTTGTATGGGCCCTTTGCTTGTATGCATCCAAGGGGAATCATGCTTTTTCAAAAGGCTATGATGCTTAAACAAATAAAGGAGGGCCCAATATTATTTGATTGTGAAAAGAATATACAATTGGAGTCTTTTTGAAAGGAGAGAAACTATATGTATATTCTTAAGAGATATTGGGCCACCTATGTAGGGGGCATAGAAGACTTGTAGAGAGGGACCATAATCTTTGGTAAAGACAAGTGGAGAGTTGATTTCCATGGGAATTGATCTATATAGGGTGGAAGATGGATATATTATTTTTCTACTACTAATTCACAAGAGGTAAGGAAGTTTGGGGGTATATAGTTGGTTATTGTATGCTTATTCTATTTACAAAGCAAAAAAGAAAAGGGTGGTAATATTAATATATGACTAAGGTGACATTTTTGGGAAGAGTATAATGTATGTGTCGCCACAAAGGTTAAACGAAGAGGGGGAATTTACTCTAGATAACTTAATAGCGTAGAAAAATATATACACATATGAGGAAGAGGACGTTGAGTAGGCTGACAAATGTTGCAAAAAGATGGTTACCATTTTATGCCACTCACCGGCACATTGGGCTTCTGCATGGATAGCAAGGTTAAGTTATCATGATACCTCCTTGCTCAACTGGTCTCGCAATCGGGCTCCCATTTGGCCCACTACTAGGGCACTTAGTCGTTGGTGTTCTTTTTCCACAAGAATCTTTTTAGTGGTTTCAAGAATTCTTTCCAGTTGCATTTGGCTATCTTGAGGAGTGGGCCAACGAAGGCTATGTATGGGAGCAGAAACAAATTTCACTTTAACCCTGCTTGAAATTGGAAGTACCACATACTCCCACCTTTGCATCTTGCACCTTACTTTATCTAAGACCAATTGGAATCTTTGCTTGTGTGTTATGTCTACTCCCAAGGGGGCTCCCAGGTGTCAAAAGATCTTCCCTTTTGACACTATCTCTCCCGACCACATAGCAACATCGAATGAGTCATTTTATGAGAGTAAGATCAATCTTGACTTCTCAATAATGCACTTCGACCTCGAAGCAGTGGCAAAAGTTTGCACAATCTCCATAGCCTTCCTCCTAATCACATGAGGACAAGCTTTCAAATACAACAAAGAATCATCCACGAAGAGGTTCGCCAGGATTTGGTCATTATTAGGTAAGGGCAGCCCTTGGATCTCCCTTCTCACAGCACTGCCTTCAAGCATTGTAAAAAGTGGATGAGATCCGATGGCGAACAAAAGCAGAGCTAGAGGGCATCCCTAATTGATAGCCCTTTTCATTACGAAAGCGCCCACAATTCTATTGTTAAAAAGGAGTTCAAAATGGCTTCTAGCACCAAGAGTTAGGACCAACCGACATATCCGCACGCCAAAGCCTAGCAAATTCAAGACATCTTCTATGAAGGACCATGTGATCTAGTCATAGGCTTTATCTAGGTCAAGCTAGAGGAGGATACACTCTTGCTTGGTGAAGGCCGCAATTTCGATACCGACCATTGCTACAAGAATGTTGTCATATACACCTTCCTTTAATAAATCCGTGTTCATGGGGGGTAATGGATTTTTCCAGGGAGGGGGGAGCCAGTCCGAGGGCGATAGATTTGGAAATTATGTTATAAGCCACTGATATCATAGTGATGGTTCGCCCTTGCTTCAGTTGGGAGCAACATATTTGCTTAGGAATAGGTTTGATGAGGCCCCTTTTTATGTTTGCATCCAGATCTCCTTTGGGAAGGGCTTTGTTAGCCATACCCATGAACCATCATAGTGATGGTTCACCACTGCTTTAGTTGGGAGCAACCTATTTGCTTAGGAATAGGTTTGATGAGGCCCCTTTTTACGTTTGCATCCAGATCTCCTTTGAGAAGCGCTTTGTTAGCCACCCCCATGATCAGGGCCTTAAGATCCTCCCAAAATTCTTTAAAGAACTCCACAGTCATCCCATCCCACCCAAACGACTTGCCTAGAGTTTGAAGCGCATGCAAGCATCCATCTTCACTAAAAGACTTCTCCAGTCGGTTGGCGTTTGTTTGAGATAATTTCTTCTTGATGCTCTCAAGGAGAGTTGCATAATCCTTAAGTATGTAAATCATGTTGTCTAAGCTTCACGCACATTCATTATGCATGCTTCTTTTATTTAACCCGTGCATATACACTTGATACACTCAACAACTTAGTTTTGGTTACAAAATAAAGAGCTGGCCACTTCTTTCCCACTAGTTTCTTTTTGTTCATCACCACCTTTCTCATGATGTTTTTAAAAAGTTGAGTCAAGATAGGGAGATGTCACATATAATAATATTTTCAAGGTGCAAACCAGCCTCATGACAATGGGACATCACATGTAATAATACTCCCAAGTTATAACACAAGCAGGACAAAGGGGTTTTTATAGCACTCCCCCAGCTATGATCAAGTATAGCTACGGGGCGTATTGCATTGGGTGAATGACTTGCAACAAAAACTGATGCAAGTGATCAGTAATGATCGCAAGCTCATGACATGTAGCCATGGACTTGTATTGCAGAGTGTTTCATAAGCTAGATACATCTCCCAATCATGAGCCTTTGGTAGAAGCACCATGGTAGCATCTTGTGAATGCAAATAAGCATTCAAATTCAAGAATCAATCTTTGCTCACCTGCTTGGTGCTCTCATGGAAGAGGTATTGAAGTTTGTTAATTAGATGCCACCTTGTTGTGAAGAGGCAACAAAATCTCTACAATTTGAGGTTCTTGCTACTTCTAGAATTATTACTTGGTTTGGCAAAGAACACCGGTGCAGGAGTAGGCTAGGAAAGTTTTTCCTCTTTGATGAAATGTTACCACTCTCTTTGTAGAATGTGCAAGCAATATCATAACCCGCATAGATACCAAGGGCTTAGAGCCTCCTCTTGCCTAGCACAGGGGGGGGGGGGGGGGGGGGGGGGGGGGGGGGGGGGGGGGGGGGGGGGGGGGGGGGGGGGGGGGGGGGGGGGGTTGTAACAAGATCTCTCATGCATTACAAGCTTTCTGGACGGTCACAATGAGAGGAATGCGGCATTGTATGTGATGGGTAGCCATTCACTTGGAAATGTCTTACTCGCGGCCTGTCATAACATGTGCTCACAAATTGACTCATGTTTTTCCATTTTGAGTTTGTCTACCTCGGATACTCAATAAAAATTGGGTTCGAAGAATATTTTTTTGCAATTTATAGTGGTTGTATCTATCTCTTGGATGCGATTTGAAGACAATTAAGTGTCTACACAATTGTAGCAAGGCTGCAAATGCAAACTCACCATGTCTCTATCGTATGCAGACAACAAGTGGTGGAAATGTACACCTAACTGTCGCCAAAAAATGCCAACTACAATTCGGTTTTCAAGACGCCACTTGTGAATGTACATCTATGTATGCTTCATGCTCTTTGCCACATCTTTAAAAAGCTTGTCCACCTTTACATATGTTTGCATGGAAAATCAAGAATCTAGGTGAGAGAGACGATGTTGTTACATTAGGGAAATTTTGAGCTCGTTTTTAGGCCTTGTAAGAAGTTGCTAATGTGGCAAGCTTTCAAAAAGTGAGGACTGGTTTAACTTTTGTAAATGTGATCCCTTGGACAAAGACTCAAGACAAAGTTGTTATTCATCGACAATTGTAGTCCTTTGACTCGTTGGCTTCACGAGATAGGAACTGCAATTGTGGCAATTGCTTTCACACATATGACACTATGTACATTGTAGCAATTTCTCCCACATATCAAAAAGCATCCTTCAGCATGTGCCAAAAAAGTCTTTGCTAAGCATCAAAACTCATGGTCAAACACCATATGTTAAGTTCCATACTCACTTTGCATAGCCAGACCCATCATCTTCATGACTTGCTTGTGCATCAATTGGGTCAGCATCTCCTCTTCTTTTGAACAATTTAGTCCTTTATCTTGTAATGGGAATTTTTCATTTCTATCCCATCAACCTCACTCAAGGCATATGTAGCATTTCCATGCACATGTTTAACAACATACGACAGATGTAGTATGACAAAAATCACATGTATAGTGTGGGAACCCCATATGACATCTTTGAAGTATTATAGGGCCTTTAGCCCCACTTAGATCCTAAGGTAGCATCAAGTATTTCCACAATCCTTCTTTAATCTCTTCAAAGTTCTTGGACCCATAAATCATACTCATCTTCGTCCAATCATAAAAGCATGCATTGCCTTTGTCTAGCTCCTACATGGAATCCACCCATATTTTGCATATTTTGCAAGAAAGCTAGTGTAAATCAAAGTCGTGTATGCAAAATTGGATATTCTACTTTGTTTCAATAAGGTTTGTGCTCTTGGGGGTAAAGCTATGAAGCTTCAAGGCCCACAAAGTGAAGAGAGAGAAGTATCTATGGACGATACACAGGTTGAAGTGACATTACAGAGTCAAATAGGAAGTGGAGAAACTTATTCAAAGGTGATATATGATATGGGTGATATTCCCAGTCCAAGTGGAGATGCAGATGAAAATGCTTGCTTATATATAGGTTACCATCAGTTTGAATTATCCATAGGTATGCAAACAACATTCAGGGCATCAAGGGGATTATCTACGGGTATGTGAACCATATCTACGTCATAAAGGGGATGAAAATGTTGTCTCAAAGAATAATTGTGAGCACATGCATGAGCATTCATCTACTATAGATTTGAAAGGTGCATATATTGATGACTAAAGCAAGATGAGATAGTTATCTCTATCCAAAATCAGAGTTACATGACACTATTAATGCTCTTGTCCGTGGTTCAAATGTTTAGGATTTTACAATGAGGAAAATTCCAAGGATATGGGTGCCTATTTAGAGGCGGTGCAAGTTAATCATCAACTTCTTATTGTCACAAATGAGTGGAAGGGGTATGAAAACGATGTGGAGAGGGAAGCGAATGCTATCTTTGTGTGAAACATATAGAGTTCTTTGAAGGCAGAGGTGCAAAGATACTTGAATGAAGGTGAGAGGGTTGAGCAAATATTTGAGGGTCATATGGCCAATATGCATGGTACATGTGGTCAGGATATCTTACAATAGGAGAGAGGTTGTTTAGAGGGTTCTTTCGAGGACAAAGACATGGAACTCGTGTGTCTTTTGGATGAATCTTTGAAAGGGTTCCGTGCTACATACGAGAAGCGTTCTCAACAACATGACTATGCACATGACTTGGGATGACAAGAGGAGGATTATATTGAGCTTAATTACCTACTCGATGAGGTGCTAGATGATTTTGTGCATGACAAAGGAGTAGCATGTAGCCATCCCGTGACTTATGATTTAGGAAAGATTGTTACAAGTCGCTACATACATTGTTGGATATGAGAGTTGGATAAGAGATGGGCTGGGATGGATTATGACATATTTTCAAGGATGGATCCAATACGTTTTATGAGACCAATCATGACTATTTGGCAGTTCTTGGTGCTACCATATGATCAAGGTGGAGTTGACAGACAAGCTACGATCCAGATATGTTCACCAAGTTGGCCAGTAGGTATTTCGTTTGCATTGAGGATGATGTCTGAAACATTTGATCTCGGAGGTTGAATGATGTCAAGCTTTTCCATAATGAATGTGCCAAGTGTTTCAAAAGTTCAAGTGTATCCTTATGATCCAAAGTCCATAATGGAAGGATGTCTCATGCTAGCGTTGCCAAAAGTTTCAAAGTTACAATGCTTTAGAGCTAGAGAGGTTGAAGCTAGTTCACCAATGTTTCTACCAATTTCAGATTGCAAGCCAAAAACTCTTGAATCATTTGAACCACTCGCATGTGGCTCCTACATCGCATAACCCCACTTCAACATTCTTTTGAACCCTCACCCCATCCAAGTTCGCATCACTTCACCAAAAGTATGTTGGAAAGTTCGCAATATAGCTAGAAAGACGTCGAGCCTTTGATTATCAGAATTTGATAACAAGGACAACTTATTGAAAAGATAAAAACAAAGAATACAAACTTAAATTTAACCATGGGAGATCCACTCATACACAACACCAAGATCAACTCGAACCTCATAAGTGTAATGATTTTACGTAGCTTCAACTCCAATAACTTTCATACAACACCTTTTTCCTTCGTAGAAAACCCTATCTTCCTTCCACAATTCTTCATCAACGCGATTTCACGAAAGCTTGGACACGTCCAGGGACAAGCCCACTCATCTTTCTGATGAGAGAACCCTACTTGGAACCCTCGCATACTCAGATACAAGGTAGTTTGCACTAGCACGCCATAAGAGAAGCTTGAGTATCCCTTTTCAAAGAGTTTGAAAGTGCTCGTATTCAACTCCAAACACGCAACCCTCTTGTAAGCCATTTTTGACCAAAAATGAGTTAATTTTGACATCTTTATAGCCTTATTTTTTTCAATTTTAACCCAAAAATAACCCATTTGGGCCATTAACAGTAGGTTGGTAATGGGACACTTTTATGTCCTATTAAGTGACCATTTTCCTTGAATTATGTCAAGAGTTTCAAAATGGATTTTGAGGTGCTATCTATCTTGAAAGTTGTCTCATGAGCTGAAAAAAACTCAACATTTTTTTGGAAATCAATTCCATCTTTAACCTTGTCCTTGCACAACATTTCACAACCTAAACTGTGTGAAAAAACGGGTCCTGTTTTTTGTTTTTTTCAACTTTTTGCAACTATACCACTCTAGAATTCATGTTTCTGAGGTCTATAATGCTAGAGAACTATCTTTAGTAGTCCTCAACATGTCCCGATGCTTCTAGGGAGAAATAAATGTTAAAGTTGTAAGTTGTGACCAAATTACAAAATTGTCAAATCGTGTTTTTAGCCAATTTTAGCTCTTTTATGATTTTTTTGGTGGCTTTCATGATATCCAAATGTAATTTTGATTTTCTATGTCGCATATTGTAACATAAAGCTAATATTCCTCGAGTTTTGGGACACCTAATACCCTATTTTGCATAGTAGACAACGATGGTTGATTTTTTCAATTATAGAAAAAAACGAAACATTCTAGTATATCAAGTATAGCTTTATCAATATTGTTAGTTTCTTGTGACAACTAAATGTATTTTGTAGGTAGTAACTATATCTAATCATAAGGATCAAATTTGGCTAGATATTGAATAGTTTCTATGGGATTCTACAATTCATAATGTTAAACCCAATTTTTTCATGTTTGTTGTATTTAGTACTTCATCTTTGTCCCCAAGATTCCCCTTGGTAAGAGATGTATTATTCTTTTGACATGCTCCATGGCTCCTTATGAACCCAAAGGACAATAGGGAACTAAGAAAACATGCATATATTATTTGTGTTCGAGCGTGGCTATAGAAACTTTGATGATAGGTTTGCAAAATGGCAAAAATCCAACTTTTTTGTACCTATTTCTTTTGGCAAAACAAAAAATAGTGAGTGAGAACAATCATATGTTCTAATCACCAACCCATTGAAGTTAACTAGGGAATTTATCTCAAGTCCTACAAAAATCCCTAATCTTATTTTTATGCAACAAAACGTAAGAAATGACTATTTTGATGAAAATATATTGGTCCATCAACTTTGGAGGCTTGGTGTGACCAAAAGATCAGAAATTTTACAAGTTTCTTATTTTTTCCATGTGTAGTAGGCCTTGAGCTATAACCTCATGAAAGGATTTTACAAAATGAGTGGATCTACTATGGTTTTGGAGTTTTTTTTCAAAACCCTGAAAGGACACTTTTATGTCCTATTAGGTTACCAACCTAGTGTTAAAAGCCCAAGCGGCCTACAAAAAATCACTAAGAGTAGACTTTCCCTTCAAGCTCAATTTACATGTTGAACCTCAATTTTTTCTTGATTTGACCTCTAATCTCATCATTAACAACTACGATTTTGGACAATGTTTGCCAGATTGAACTTTCTAGCAATGTGAGAAGACAGACAACAATATTACTTCCAAGGCATCAACTCCCCGATAAGGTACATAAGACATAGTTGCAACTACAACCACCGCTTTTACACACGACACTATACATGTTAGCCCACATATCAAAATGCATAAAAAGTGAGGTGAACATTTTAATTTTACATTATATACAAGCTACATCACAACAACGAGTTGCATTTGACGTGTGCTAACCACTTCCCCAATGGGGAAACTTTTCCCACAGTATGGCCCCTTGTAGGTGTAAAAAGTATATCAATGTACAATTGTAAATACCTGGTAACTTCAATTTTTTATATACACAGCTTTCATTCTTGTGATACTGAAGGTTATACAAAGAGATTGCAAAAACTTTGCACATGCTTAACACAAGAAAAAAGAAATGAATAGATGAGTTTTCCAAAGATACCTTCCTTAAGCAAATGAAAGAGCACAACCATCTCTTAAAAGCATATCATAATTTTCATTCAGAGTGGGTTGTCGCCCCGAGAGTAATTTATGCACAATCTCGTAAGATAAAATTCTTTGAAGGATCGCTCTCTTTTTGTCTGTTACAAAGAGAATGTCCTAAGCACCTCTAGTTTGTAAGCCAGCAGTGGCATTTCCTTTTCCATTCGTGGAACTTCGCCACATGAAAACCCTTTTAATAAGGGATCAACATTCAGCAGCATGGGGTAAGACTTGTGGCTTCAAAAATCAAGTGACATACATAGCCACCCCTGTAATACTTCAAAGGTTTGTAAGCAGTATGAGGAAGTCAAAATATTTCATCACAGAGCATGGCTTTTGAGTTAACAGGTTGCAACCAGAAAGCTGTACTTCGTATGTCCTGTATTCCAGACGTCCTAGTGAGAACTAAGTTCCATAGCTGCGATCCCCAGCATCGCCCATCCCAGGCACTAAATCTCTGAAACAACAAATATCTAAGTTACAATCACGAGAGAAAAATAGTTGTATAAATCACACCTTAACCTGCTCAATTACATTGTATTTTCACGCTATCCGCAACATTAAAGAGTTTGATAGGCTTAAACCTAATAGAAACCCCCCCCCCCCCCCCCCCCCCCCCCCCGGGTTCTCTTCCTCTTCCTCAGTAGCGGTACCTCCTCCTACCAGGGTTGATGGGATGCCCCCCAGTTTCTTCCCCTGTTGATAGCTCTGATAGAGATGAGATTCCTCTTCACAACATGAGCAGCCTTGTAAGCCTCTTGTATCTAATCCGATTGGTATGTTGGGAGGTCTGAGAGTCTGAAAAACAAGATGTGGTCTTACCTGTTTGACATAATCGTCATTTGTATGTTTACTCTTTATTTCTATGTGATTTTTTTTCGCAAAAAAATCTCATAACCCAGTCATCAACATACGATGATCTGCACTAAACCATGATGAAAAATTTGCACAGCTTACCCTTTTTCAGAGACCTCATCATCAACCGTTGCTGTGTAAATTTTCAGTCTGCAACACAGTCGCTGTTAGCTAAAGCTCTTAATAATGCCATCTGTACCTGCCTAAAAGAGTGAATTACCCTGGAAATTTTTGGCTGAGTTGATCAAGTGCAGGGGGAGCTGCAGCAGCAGAAACCTGCATACAAACACAGTTGTGATGTCTCTATAAGACACATCGATCTACCACCACCCATATCACTAGAAAATCGTCAACAGTCTAGAGGTGAGAATTTGCATGATCATCATCTGTTGTATGTTTATGCAATACATAAGCAAACACCACTCTGGTAGAGCAGAGTAAGGGGTTGTTGAGAATACTAGCGAAACGGGAGGGCACCACGTAACTGAAAGAACAAACTGGAACAGACTTTTAGCACTTCAAAACAATTGAACAGAAAAAGAGAGGGAGAATTCCACTCCTAGACTACACTGGCCCCAAACCTTGGTGCGTATTTCTTTATATTGCTCCAGCAAGGTACAAATTCTAGGACTCTACTCTCCATACATATTTGAAGGCCCTTGGCCTCTCCAAAAGCAACTGCTATGAAAAGCAACACAACAAAAAGCATCGGGTCCCAAAGCCCACGCCTAGAAGGCTGGCCTTACAACGCTGCCACAATTCACGGGCTAATCAACCACGCCATCTGCTCCATGCAATTGGTCGTTTGATGGATCTTTTTACGGTTTGGACCCCTTGGCTGAGATGGCAGGGTCAGGATTTTTTATCCTAACCTCTCGTCTTCTTGACCCCTTGGTTGTCTTCAAAATGTCGGCTAGGGTTAGTATTCTGGAGTCCTGACCCCTCTTGATCTTTAGGTAGTGCCACGTCACTAGATTGTGACACAACACAACCCCTCTTAAAAGAAAAGTGATCATCCGCAATTAGACCTGCATAACTCAATCTAGTTAATTCAAAACTGGAGGGTCTATCAATTTTCTCATTCCGTATTGGAGCTCTTGATATTTTGGCGTAACAACGTTAGCCATCACAGCCAAACCGCACTGATCTTTAAAGGGGTGTCTTGATGCACTAGTATTACATACCCCGGCAATATCACCCAATATGGAAAAATTTATGGTTGACACATCACGATGCAACACAAACGATTACAGATGTAAGTACATGACATAAAAACATAAAGTCGCCAACGAACACTCCCCTTGTGAACCGAGCTCCCAGGCCATGAGAAATTAACGACCCCCCAATCAATGCTCCCTCAGTAGCAGAAGTTCGAGCCATGAGCCTTAAGGGCCTGCTACAACCAGACGCTCCCCAAATTGCAATCCGCATCGCTTGGAGGTTCCAAGTACAACTAAACGCTCCCCACACCGCAGCTTGCGTCATTTAGAGGTACTACAACACTAACATGAATACTGCTCCTAGAAAAAGCCCGAGCTAGACATCTTTAATCACATTTTTCTCTTCAATATTCCTCCCAAACGAAGGTCGGAGCCATACATCAATCACATAATTTCAATCACAATTTTCTCTTGAATACTCGCCAAGTTCCACTCTCAAACAACACTGGCCCAAAACCTTGGTGCCCCTTTCAGTATTTCTACGTATTACAATATACCTGTTGATTTTTACCATTACAGTTGCAATTGCGGTTGCGATTGTCTCATCAAGTGCGTTATTGAAAATTGCTCCAGCAAGGTACAAGTTCTGGGGACTCTGCTATGCTTCCCCGCAAGGTGGAATGCCAGAGAGAGTGCCCTGCATACATATTTTAAGGCCCTTGGCCTCTCCAAAAGCAGTTGCTATGAAAAGAAACACAACCAAAAGCCCATGCCCAAAAAGCTGGCCATATAGCGCTGCCACGTCATCGTCATTCTCTGCAATTTGCGGGCTGATCTACCACGTCATTTGCTCCACGCAATTAGTCCTTTGCCGGGTCTTTTTAGAGTTTAGGCCCCTCAGTCGAGATCCTGCAAGTTGGTAGCGCTAGGATTTTTAATCCTAACCTCTAGTCTTCAGTTGAGGGTTTAGGCCCGTCAACCGTCTTCAGCAAGTCGGCTAGGGTTAGTATTCTCAAGTCCTAAACCCTCTTGATCTTCAACTACTGCCACATCAATAGATTGTTACAATTGGTTCTATGCGAATGGTTGTTTTATGGGTTTGATGCATATTTCTTTAGGATTTTCTTCTCCTCCAGATTTTTCATGATTCCTCCATTTTTATTAGCTGCTTCTCAACATCTGTTGTTGATTGTGAGTTGGCCACCTATACTCCTACGAGACAAGGATTTCAAGCACACTTAGGGTTTGCACAGACACTTACCATATCTCATGCTTGTTTTGGCCATTTTATCCTTTTTAGGATAAGGGTTTTATTTTATAGGAGCAGAGAAGATCATCTATGATACCTTACAAGAGCAGACATTGGTGGAGGCTAGCAATTTTATAGATTTTGGACAGTTCTCACGATGCCTTTGGGAAAGTTGGTTCTCACATGTTGGATAGTTCTCAGACTCGTGTTAAGTCACATTAGTGATGCCTTGGGAAAGTAGGTTTGGTCACAAACAGAAACTTCATAATCACTTAACTTTAATGGAGTGAGAGAGAGAGAGAGTCGACACAGCCCGGTGGAGTTCTCTACCCAGAGGTATTGGCCCCAAAGACTGGCACCCCTTTCGGTATTTCTTTTTATATTAATCTTTGAGCAAAGTACAACTCCCGCGAGTGCTCGCTCTTAGACTCTGTGTACAGATGCTCTAAGAAGTGAGCCACCTTGGGTCACTCATAAAGATTACAAGGGTTGCTAAAAGCAAAGCCCCAAAAGCATTAAACTCAAAGCAATGAGTTCCAAAAACAACTCATTCCCAAAATCTGCCATAAAAAAAGCACCAACGCAATTTGCGGAAATCCATACAGGCTGCCACGTCAGTACTGTCAACGCAAATCTCCGAAATCCTTACAGTTAGCCACATCATTGTCCATACTATTCTGCCACGTCATCATCTTGCGTTCTACCCCGTCATCAATATGTCTACCCCCTCTTGAAAGAATTGTAATCGCCCTTGATTATGCCTACAAAACAGACAAAGGCCGTGTCACAAACTGGTGACGTGGCTGTTGGCTGCCCAATACACACACACACACCCTCTTGGCATGGAGCAGTCCTCGACTGGCAGCAGACTGGCCCCCCGCTAGAAAATGCTGACGTGGCAGATACGGACGCACTGTTGATGTGGCCTGTTGTACGGACGCCCGTGTTTTGCGACGGGTTTTGCGACGGGTTTTGCGACAACAGCTGTACGTAAAAGCACTGCTTTTGGACTTGCTTTTAGCAACGCAATCTGCCTCCTTTATTTACGCAAGGCAATAGAGAGAGAGCTTTTGCTTTAAATTCACTAAGCCTTGTGAGAGGCTAGCTTTTAAATTCATAGCTTTTAATTTTCAGCTTTTGGGGCTCTGCTTTTGGGCATCCATTGTAACCTTTAAATAAGTGGGCAGGCCTCCCACTTCTCAGAGCATCTGGACGCAGAGTCTAAGAGTGAGAGCCTCCCACTCACTTGTACTTCTGCAATAGATTAATACAAAAAAAAAAACCAAAAGGGGCGTGTAACAGACTTGGACACTCCAAGTCAAGAATCAACCACGACAACACCAAATAACCACTTCAAAACAATTCACAGATCACAATAGATTTGCACTTGCCCAACGGAGTTCCGTGCCTAGAGATATTGGCCCCAAAGACTGGCGCCCCTTTCAGAATTTCTTTTTATATTAATCAGACCAAAGTACAAGAGAGTGGCTAGGGTTTCACTCTCAGACTCTGCGTCCAGATGCTCTGAGAATTGAAGCCCTCACCACTTATTTAAAGATACAAGGGATGCCCAAAAGCAGAGCTCCAAAAGCTTTTAAAATAAAAAGCATCAATTCTCTCTCTCTCTTCGAGAGTCTTTTCTCTTTTTTTTATAAAAAAAGCAAAATTCGCGTCGCTCATCATTTTTTTTTTTCCTCAACCTCCGCGATTTCCGGAAATTAAGGTTTTTGGCAGAAATTAGGGTTTGCAAGAATTTTAGGGTTTCTAGCAAAAATTAGGGTTTCTGTTGTCCGCCACGTCATCACTTTGTGACATACCCCCCTCTTGAAAGCATTGTAATCGACCGCGATTACGGCAGCAAAACCGACAAAAGCCATAAACCGTCTTAGCAGACACTGACTGTTAGTACCTACGTACTAGGAACACACATCTAGCACATGTACAAAATCGACAGTCACATCACACGACATCACAGGACATCACATGACATTCAACATTCATTCGGATCTTAGACCATGATTTATCGGCAATGTAGCTAGCAATCACATCTAGGTCCAATCGGCACCTCATCGATGTCCGATTGACTAACCCCTATTGCAACCATGTCTATTCGAGATCAATCAGACCAAAATGCTGCAGTCATTTCGTCTATCAGTTCCTGCACTCACAAGAAGTCAAGAACAAATCAGTATCATTATCAAGAATTCCATTTCATAAAGTCATCCAGCAGAATACTGTCAGCTCTCAGTATCCCTGAAGCTCACAGAGACATCAGTGACTTTAGTATCAAAATCAAGGCATCTGTTGACAAAGGAGCGGAGTAACTCCCCTCTTGTGAATTTAGTCTCTGCTGATAGACGATTTGGCTCGCTGCTGCTGCACGCTCCCCTCCCTCTTGCGCCATCGCCTCCCCTCACCCCCCTTCTCTCTCTCGCCCTCGCGCTGCCATCAGCCCCCCTCGCGTTGCCCCCCCCCCCCCCGCCCTCGCGCTGCCCCCCCCCTCGCCCTCGCGCTGCATCCCCCACCCCCTCCCGCCTAGCGCTGTCTCCCCCTCCCAACCCTGCCTGCTGCCCCCCCCCCCCCCCCTGCCCCCTAGCCCGCCCGCCCCCCCCCCCCCCCCCCCCCCCCCCCCACCCCCCCCCTTGTCCGCATTATCCCCGAAGGTTTCTTTGCGCCTGGCTCTGCAACATTTGTTCTTCGGACAAGTGTTCGACGTCCTCGGTTGCAGATTGTTCTTCTCCGTCCGCCTCTTCGACTGAGCAGTAGACACAGATGGAGGCTCCAGCTCCGCCACAGAGGGACTCGCCTGAAGCCCCCTCGCCCGACCCCGCTGAGCCCACCATTCGACTTGCTCTTTCACCAACAAAGCAAGCGAGCCTTGCCGCAGAGGTAGAGCGCTTGCAGGCGACTTTTGTCATCTGCAAGGTTCTCGGCACCCGTCCTAGCAGAGGAGAGCTGCGAGACCTTCTCCAGGCCCGCCTTCTCGCACGAGTGGGCAAGATTTTGGATGTTCAGATCCTCGGACGGGGGTACTACCAGATCGAGTTCGAGACTTCTGAGATGGCCTCCAAGGTCATAGCTATGAGTCCACTGGCTATCCGAGCATCACGCGCCCACTTTCGACAGTGGCGACATGGTTTTGACCCGACTTCGGATGTGCTAGTAGAGGAGGCAGACATCCCCATCTCAGTCTGCTTTCCGGGTTTACGCAGGGAGTACCTTCCACTTCTCTCCAGGATTGGCTCCGCCATCGGGACTGTTCTGGAGACACCTCGTACGGCAGCATCAATAGCTGCCAAGGCAGCTGGCATCCCTTCAGTTCGAGTTTTGGTCAGAGATACCCACACGCTCCCGAAGGTCATCCTCTTGCCTCGGGTGAGTGGGGATTGGTTTTGACAGAGTGTGGAGTACTCGGGTCTCCCGAACCAGTGCTTCATTTGCAGACAGATGGGCCACCTAGCGAAGGCCTGTCCACGGAGGAGGCCTCGACCTGCATCTCAGCCTCAGCCCCAGTCTGCCAAGGCTGGGCCGCAACCTCAACCAGCGACACAGCGCACAGATTCTGAGCCACCCTCCGAGCCTGGGGCTCCAACGGAGGAGGGGTGGCAGCAAGCCCGTGGCCGTCGACGCCAGGGGCCACAGCGACAGCCTGGCACGCAGAGTGGCCCTCAGGTGCCTACTCAGCAGCAGTGGGTTCCCACGGGGAACCGCTTTGGTCCTCTTGAGCAGGAGGAGTCCCCTACGCCAGCCTCCACCTCCGCTTCACCCTCGCCAGCCTTCCCACCTCCAGATCTCCCCTCTTCCTCCTCATCCCCTCCCCCACCCTATGCTCCCGCCCACTCCCCACCTCGCCCCTCTGTCTCTGTCGCCCCACCCCGCTTCTCTTCTCCTCTGCCCCCCCCTACTCCTGCTCCCCCTCCTACTGCTCCAGTACCTCAGTCGACCCAGGAGACTGGTCCCTCGCCGGCGGCTAGGAGATCTCTTGGCAGTGCTTTTGCCACGAGTCGCCTAGCGAGAGAGGGTCAGCCCTTCTTGCGGCCCACTCTGCAGATTCAGACATCTTCCCTTGCAGCTATCCCTCGTGGTCTAACGAGCATTGACCTCCGACGCCGCTGGGATTTCTTCGATTACGGATTCACTCGCTTTCTCGGCAATTCCGCAGCAGACCACGATGCAACCTGCTTCAGGGTCCACGCTCTGTTCCTCGCCGCTAGGGGGACAGAGGCCTTGGACTCGGCAGTTGGTTTCTCCTTTCCCCTCTGTGGTAGGACCGAGACAGAGTGCTCCCTCGACTCAGTGGAGGGATGGTTGCATACACAGGTTCTCGAGTTCTCTCACCACATGGGAGAACTTGGAGTTACAGATTTGTTGCAGACTTTGTGGCCACTGGCCAAGTTTGCGGTGACACCCCCAGACTCAGAAGGATGTAGGCACATTGTGGTATACTTTTTTGCTGATACGCAGTGTTTGCCTTGCTATGTATACATACATGAGGACTCCTGGACAGAGGAGGTTGCTTTACGCATGGCTCGCTCTGCTTGGGCTTGGGCCAGACACTCACTACAGGCTCGCCTATCTAGAGGACGCTCGGATACGGATTACTCCCCATCGAAGCCTGCCTCGAAGATAGCCCGTCTTGCTGCTGCGGCAGCATCTGTTCTCTCTCGCTCCCCATGAGGATCGTCTCGTGGAATGTGCAGGGATTAGGTGGGCCCCAGTTTCAGCGACAGCGGGGCCGATTGCGTCAGGAACTGCAGCAGTGCCTTGTGGGAGGAGAGATTGATCTCCTTATGCTTCAGGAGCACCATTTGTCTGAGAGCCGCATTCGGCGATGTGGTCAGATTTTGCGTGGACGTTATGATACCTTTTGGTCAGCTGCTTTTGGACCTGGAGGCATCCAGGGTGGGGTATGTATGACTATTGCGGACTCACTACAGCAGGCCATTGTGGGCAGAGGGATTATTGTGCCAGGCAGGGCTCAGTGGATCACTCTGCAGGTTCAGGGTGACCTTGTGGGCTTCCTGAACATTTATGCGCCCAATGTGGCGAGTGCTCGTGCACAGTTTTGGTCACAGATTGTTGAGTCTCTGCCACAGGTTGACCATTGGTGTGTAGGAGGGGACTTCAACATGTTGGAGGACCCCTCTGACAGGATCGGAGGCAGCCATGCTACTGCGCATGGAGTCGAGTTAGCAGCTTGGGAGAGGTTGTGTATGACTTTGAGGGTCTCGGATACATGGCAGCATTCAGGCTTTGTGAGGCCTTCAGAGAGTCTTGCCTTCTCTAGATCGGACTGCAGAGTGGGAGGAGTGAATCTATCGCGGATAGATCGCTTCTACACTAGTGACCACTTCAGTGACATGGGGGGATCAGTGGGCATCCTGGCAGGGACATCCTTCTTGGACCATGCACCAGTGATCCTCACAGTGGCAGACAGGCAGAGGAGTGGGAGCACGATGCTTCACATCCCAGAGCGGGTCTTGTTGGACTCAGCACTCAGAGAGAGGGTCGAGGCTCTTTGGACAGAGGGCATGGACAGCCAGGCTCTACCGGCAGACAGAGTGGCCTCAGGCCTAGCTCAGCTTAGCCACTTCTTTCTCCAGGAGTCTTTGGCTCGACGGGCTGCAGCGAGAGAGGAGGAGTAGCGTCTCAGACAAGGCATCGCTTCACTACAGAGGATGCAGGAGCAGCATCCAGACAGTCCATGGTTGGAGGAGCAACTACAGCAGGCTCGACAGGAGCTTGCTTGCACAGAGGAGAGGCACCATGAGTTTGCGTTTCACCGACAGGCATCTCAGTGGGCTCAGGTAGGTGACAGAGTGACAGGTGCTTTTTTTGAGACAGTGGGACCTCGGCACTCGCATGCCAAGGTCAAACAGCTGAGGAGACCCGATGGGTCAGTTGTTTGTGAGCTTGAGGATATGCGTGCAGTTGCTACTGACTTTTACCGTCAGCTACTGTCGGTTGAGCCTCAGTCAGAGAGACAGGATGCATGCAGGGAGCAGGCTTGGGGACAGATGCCTTGTCTTGTGACTGAGGAGATGCACCAGAGGCTAGAGATACCTCTTCAGCTTGAGGAGCTGCACACGGCTCTTAGGGCCCTTCCTCGTGGTAGCTGTCCCGGTGAGGATGGGCTAACTCCCAGCTTCTTCTTGGAGTACTGGGACTTGCTTGGCCCAGATCTTTGTAGTGCCTTTCAGTACATTCTGCACACAGGAGTGATGCCGGATAGCATGAGTGAGGGCCTGATTTACCTCATTCCAAAGGAGGGTGGCTCCTTGGATGAGATTCGACAGTGGCGCCCTATCACCATCCTCAACTCAGCCTACAAAATTCTTGCCAAGGCTCTGAGTTTGAGGATTCAGCCACTTTTGGAGAGCCTTATTCATCAGACTCAGACAGGTTTTGTCAAGGAACGTAGTATCCTTGACAACATCTTCACTTTCTAGGAGGCTTCTGCCCTGCCACGTCTCCGTGGGGAGGACCTTGTGATTCTTCTTCTCGATTTTGAGAAGGCATACGACAGAGTTGACTGGGACTTTCTAGAGGGCACGCTTCGCAGGATGGGCTTTTCAGATGCTTGGATCAGAGGGGTGTCAGCTTTGTACAGACAGGCTCACAGTCAAGTGCTTTTGGCAGGAGGTAGAGGTGAGCGCTTCATGCTCACACGATCGGTCAGACACGGTTGTCCTCTAGCCCCCTTTCTCTTTCTGTTCTATGCGGAGGCGATGAGCAGATTTTTGGTGTCACAGCAGGTTGGTTTGAGGGGCTTAGCACTCCCTATACGGGGAGATGAGCTTCTGGATGCTCAATTTGCCGACGATTCAGCCTTGTACTAGGGCCAGGAGGCCAATCTACACAGGTGTGGGCAGGCTCTGGAGACCTTCTGCTGTGCATCGGGCGCACTGATCAACTGGACAAAGACAGTGGCTTTCTCGGTTGGTAGTGCTCTTGTGCCAGATTGGATGCCAGGAGAGGGTTTCAGGTGGATTCCCCAAGGGACTGCAGTTCGGTACTTGGGTTGTCAGGTTGGTTTGGACTTGTCTCCCGAGCAGCAGATTGCTCCTCTTCTCCTGTCCATCAGTAGAAAGCTGTTACATTGGAGCTCAGCACGACTTTCGCTGGCTGGTAGAGTAGTAGTTGCCAACCAGGTGCTGTTGGCGACTATGTGGTATATCACTTCCTGCTGGATCTTCTCGAGTTCTTGTATCAGCCAGGTAGCGAGGCTGATCAGGAACTTCCTTTGGTTAGGACGTGACACTCAGATGGCCCGAGCCAAGGTGGCTTGGTCGGTCATCACGCTTCCTTGTTCTCAGGGAGGGCTTGGGATCATTGATCCAGCACAGCAGAGCAGAGCCCTTCTTGGGAAGTTCATAGTCAGAGGACTTCTTCCAGGTGAGGAGCCCTCGAAGGAGTTCTTGTTGCAGAGGCTTCGTGCCAGGGTCCCTCAATCACGAGGCCCTTGGCAACCTTTGACCAGATGGATCTTTACAGAGATGCGCCGAGTTGGTTTGAGCAGGAGACTCGAGGACCGATTCGCTGTGAGTTTGCTTCGTTCTTGGGAGCTCTTACGACGTGGCCTAGAGCAGAGACAGCCGACATGCACGGAGGAGCGCCTACGGCAGCCCCTCGTCTGGAACCCCATGGTTAGCACCCAGAGAGGCCACTTGGTTGGGAGTAGGCCTCATGTTTCTTGGGGTCCCATGGCAGCAGGTCCAGCGTGCTCTCTAGGTGACTGGCAGGAGTTCACAGGTCTGTCAGAGGAGGTACAAGCTGTCCAGCTACAGGGCATGAGAGGGGTTCAGAGCATGTGTCAGGACATCTCAAAGTCAGTTCCCGCTGAGTGGCTCACACCTCTCGAGCCAATAGCACCCCGATGGATGGGAGCCTTCACACGACTGGAGGTTCTCATCTCAGTCAGGGCCTATTCAGAGACTGTCCCAGCCCTGTTCTTCGAGCTTCAAGGTGGGGGACGATTACAGCGAGTTGCAGTGGAGGCCCCGCAGGTAGCAGAGTGCTGCTTCCAGAGGATCCGTGTTGTGGGCATCTGTGGGAGGACTTGCGTCATAGACCCTGACCCAGCAGCTCTTGAGACAGGGCACTGGAGGCTATGGGCTTGGGAGTGTTGTCCATTGGCACGAGTGCAGTGGGATCCTGGTGAGTGGCTATGGAGGGACCCCTTCTCTTCTGCAAACCGCCCAGGAGTCCCTTTCTTTCAGTACACTGTTCGGCTAGGACGTCATATACTTGCAGCGCAGAGAGAGGCCCGCCCCGCTGCAGCACGTCATTGGCAGGAGGAGGGCCCCACAGTTGAGTTCTTGACAGCTTTTTGGCAGAGGCTGTGGGACTCCAGACAGCCGAGGCGCGTCACTTTGTTCCAGTGGTTGGTTGCACACAGAGCCACAGCAGTTGGGAGCTGGCTTGTGCATAGTGGTCTCTCGGCCGCATGTACAGCCTGTGACCAGTTGGTGGAGAGTCAGCGTCACTGTCTTTGGGACTGTCCCTCGGCCCAGCAGGTGTGGCTACAAGTTCTTCGGCTGATGCCTGCCCTCTCCACGGCTCGACAGTACACTTGGGGGGCAGTGGCTTGGTCCACCCTCACGGGCCCGGCACTTCATTTTGAGCTATCTTCCACCAGCAGGATGATAGTGATACAAGGGGGGCGACCTACACTCCAGCCTGTTACAGATCTTACTCCACAAGAGTGGAGCAGTGAGAGGGAGGAGTGTTGGGAGCTCATCAGTGGCTTAGCTCTCTGGTTCATCTGGAGGGCCCGCTGTTTCCGCATCTTTGAGGCTCGCCCTGTGCCACCGGCAAAGACTGTTCGTGACTTTTGGCTAGAGTTGATCCATACTCTCAGAGGACAGCTTGAGGGACTACAGGGCAGCTCCGACCGCATGCGGGAGCGCCGAGAGGCTTTCCTTCGACTCTGGCGCCCTGGGCCTTTATACACCATGGTCCAGGGGGTGCTCAGATGGCACTACTGTCCACATGTGTGGCTTTTCCCTCCTCCCATCTCTTGATTTAGCCCCATTGTATATATGTTGTTTTTTCATTGGGAGAGTCTCCCCATCATGCTTGTTGTAGCCCTCTCCTGCAGAGGTGGATGTAGCCCTATGGGCAGTTTTCATTAACTAATAGAAGGATCTTTTTCTATAAAAAAAAAAACTCCCCTCTTGTGCATCCCACTGCACCAGATCTTCGGCCAAGCTGAATTTATGGGTTCCATTTAGAGTAGACTATGCTAAACCAAAACATCGAGGTAAAGTTTCACAATCCGAGGAGTATCTGCTAGGTCCTCCTCCTCCATCCACTTCGCATCAAATGCAGGAAAGTTCTTGAACTTAACCAAGAACCGCCTTCGGACTTTACCTTTCTTCGTATCCGTATGTGCCAAAATCTGTTCAGGAACAAGGGTCTCCTCGTTCTCTTCCACTGCGGGTTGCTCATCAGGCTCCCCATCATCAGACACATCACCCTTAACAGGTTTCAAGAGACTCACATGCGAATCCTCCAAGTATTTGGCAGTTTCAATCGGAAGGAGACATCATTTATCTTTTCAGTTATCTGGATAGGTCCGTAGTAGTGCATACTAAGCTTGGGAAAAAGCCTCTCCTTTCCCTTTTTCTTTTCTTGTGGTGTCGCGGTAGATTCTCGACTTGGACACTCCAAGTCTGTTACAGTGGTATCAGAGCACGGCCGATTTCTCTCCTACGGGAAATCTGATCCCTTTTTACGCGGCACCTATGGCTTCAGACAGAGATCAGTCGACTTCCTCTGCATCCAGAGATGCGGGAAGAGATCACAACGAGAAGTACGGCCCGCCTCGGCCTACTCAGGCGGAGATCGAAGAGATGGAGCGTCGACGATTGATCGGCGATGCAACAAAGATGATGCTAAATTTTGCGAAGGACACAAAATTTGCAAAATTTATGAGCTAGACCTCCTGCGACGACGAGGTGCATTCACAGTGGCGGCAGACCACAGAACCACCCTCAAACTGGCTCTGATGAAACCTCCTACTCCAAGGATCTATACAGAGCAAGAATTAGAAGAGGTGGTTGATGCACGAATTGCTCAGCTTTTTGACGCGCAGAATAAAGCAGAAAAGCACGACAAAAAAGCAGAAGAAAGGAACTGACTTTCCGGGTTATTTGGGTCGTTAGTCTACATTTGCGTCGGCATGAAAACAATAGAAGCGTGTTCGATTTGAAGGAGTACCCAGTTCTTCTTCTTCTTCTTCTGAGAGTTCTTCTAGCTCTTCTGAATCAAGCGAAGAAGACAGGAAAGGCAAAAAGCGAAGCTTCGGAAAGGGCAAAGAAAGGCTGTCCCTCTCTCGCCAAGCGACTCGGGGCAAAGGCGCTGCCAAGAGATCTCCTAGCAGCCGGAGATGGCCCTGCCCCCTGGGTCGGCTATGGAATTGGAGCAGGAGGGGGGGGGAGTAGAAGCAGGGGTAAGAGCTGGAGAAGAGGGGCGGGGGGGAGCAGCAGAGGTAGAGGGGCGGGGGGAGGAGGCGGCGGGAGCACGAGGCGGGGGGGGGAGGATGATGAAGAGGGAGGGAACTCTGGGGGGGGGGGGGAGGGGCTGTCGAGGGTGAAGCTGTAACAGACTTGGACACTCCAAGTCAAGAATCGACCGCGACAGCACCAAATAACCACTTCAAAACAATTCACAGATCACAATAGATTTGCACTTGCCCAACGGAGTTCCGTGCCTAGAGATATTGGCCCCAAAGACTGGCGCCCCTTTCAGAATTTCTTTTTATATTAATCAGACCAAAGTACAAGAGAGTGGTTAGGGTTTCACTCTCAGACTCTGCGTCCAGATCCTCTGAGAAGTGAAGCCCTCACCACGTATTTAAAGGTACAAGGGATGCCCAAAAGCAGAGCCCCAAAAGCTTTTAAAATAAAAAGCATCAGTTCTCTCTCTCTTAGAGAGTCTTTTCTCTTTTTTTATAAAAAAAAGCAAGATTCGCATCGCTCATCATTTTCCATTTTTTTTTATTTTTTTTATTTTAAATTTCAACCTCTGCGATTTCTGAAAATTAGGGTTTCTGGTAGAAATTAGGGTTTGCAGGAATTTTAGGGTTTCTGGCAGAAATTAGGGTTTCCGTTGTCCGCCACATCATCACTTTGTGACATACCCCCCTCTTGAAAGCATTGTAATCGACCGCAATTACGCCTGCAAAACCAACAAAAGCCATAAACCGTCTTAGCAGACACTGACTGTTAGTACCTACGTAATAGGAACACACATCTAGCACATGTACAAAATCGACAGTCACATCACACGACATCACAGGACATCACATGACATTCCACATTCATTCAGATCTTAGACCATGATTTATCGACAATGTAGTTAGCAATCACATCTAGGTCCAATCGGGACCTCAACGATGTCAGATTGACTAACCCCTATTGCAACCATGTCTATTCGAGATCAATCAGACCAAAATGCTGCAGTCATTTCGTCTATCAGTTCCTGCACTCACAAGAAGTCAAGAACAAATCAGTATCATAATCAGGAATTCCATTTCATAAAGTCATACAGCAGAATACTATCAGCTCTCAGTATCCCTGAAGCTCAAAGAGACATCAGTGACTCTAGTATCTAAATCAAGGCATCTGTTGACAAAGGAGTGGAGTGACTCCCCTCTTGTGCATCCCACTGCACCAGATCTCCGGCCAAGCTGAATTCTGGGTTCCATTTGGAGTAGACTATGCTAAACCAAAAGCATCGAGGTAAAGTTTCACAATCTGAGGAGTATCTGCTAGGTCCTCCTCCTCCATCCACTTCGCATCAAGTGCAGGATAATTCTTGAACTTAACCAAGAACCGCCTTCGGACTTTACCCTTATTCTTCGTATCCTTATGTGCCAAAATCTGTTCAGGAACAAGGATCTCCTCGTTTTCTTCCACTTCGGGTTGCTCATCAGGCTCCCCATCATCAGGCACATCACCATTAAAAGGTTTCAAGAGATTCACATGAAATGCATTGTGAATCCTCCAAGTATCTGGCAGTTTCAGTCGGAAGGAGACTTCATTTATCTTTTCAGTAATCTGGAAAGGGCCGTAGTATCGTATACTAAGCTTTGGAAAAAGCCTCTCCTTTCCCTTTTTCTTTCGTAGGCATGCCTTTTCAGTAATCTGGAAAGGGCCGTAGTATCGTATACTAAGCTTTGGAAAAAGCCTCTCCTTTCCCTTTTTCTTTCGTAGGCATGCCTTCTCAAAACGTAAGAGCACCCAATCATCATCCTTCAATTTCATGTCGCAACGATGGCGATCCGCTGCCTTTTTCTATCGTTCTTGAGACTTCTGCAAAGTCTCGCGAACCTTGGCAAAAGCCGTATCCAGATCTCGCGTATATTCATCCGCTTCAAAGATCTTATCTTTCGAGCTCAGGAAGGGTGGAACCTTCGCAGCACCTTCAACAATCTCAAATGGCGCCTTCCCCGTCGACGAGTGTATCGTGTTATTGTAGGCAAATTCCACCAAAGGTAAATATCTTTCCCATTGAGTCTTTTGATCTGAGATATAAGACTTCAATAAATCTAGAATCACTGAATTGGCAATCTCGGATTGCCCGTCAGTCTGCGGGTGGAACGATGACGAGAACTGCAACCGCGTGCCAAAGTTCTCCCAAATTGCCTTCCAAAACAAACTCGTAAATCTGGGGTCTCTGTCGGAGACAATTATCTCAGGCATGCCATGTAATCTGAAAATCTGGGCCACAAACAGTCTCGCTAAGTGATCCGGCTTGACTGTTTTCTTCACTGGAATGAAATGAGCCTGTTTGCTAAATCTGTCAATAACAGTCCAGATACCATCGTGACCACTCTGTCTTCTCGAGAGATCAAAAATGAAATCCATCGCTATACTTTCCCAGGGGCGGGTGGGTATGGGTAAAGGCTGTAACAATCCCTGTGCTTTATGCCTGTCAAACTTGACCTTCTGGCATACCAAGCAACTGCGCACAAACTCTTCCACATCTTTCTTGAGTCTCGACCAAAAGAAATATCTCTCTACCCCTTTCATAGTGGTAGCAATGCCGCGGTGACCCGTAAAAGGTGGACAATGGCATTCAGTCATAACCTTCTTCCTCAACGGCTGTGTAACGCACAACATAGTCTTTTTCATCAAGTAGCCTTCCCGAAGGGAGTATCCAGCTACTGTCTCCCCATCCCGTATCCGTGTGAAAATATCTGCAAAATTTGTATCTCGGAAATCGTTGGTTCTGGCTATTTCCTCGAAGCTCCTATGATGTATCGCGGAAATAGCCAGAACCAACGATTTCCGAGACAAAGAATCTGCCACCACATTCTTCTGTCCCTGCACATGGACAATCTCGAAGTGGAACTGTGACAAGATGTTCACCCACCGCTTCTGCTTTTCCGAAAGCTGCTTCTGTGACAAGAAGTAGCGCAAACTCTGATGGTCTGTAAAGACAGTAAAATCCGCTCCGAGTAGGTAATGCCGCCACTGAGTAAGAGCATGGATAACCGCCAAAAGCTCTTTCTCATAGATCTGTGCTGTCATCTCCGGCCTAGAGAACAAACAGCTCTCGTAAGCTATGACATGGCCTTCTTGCATCAAGACCGCACCCAGACTACGACCACAAGCATCACAATATACTTCAAATGACTTCTGCAAGTCCGGCAAAGTCAAAATAGGTCCCGCAGTCAATTTCTCTTTCAATGACCGAAAGGCAGTCACCTTTGTGGGTCCCCACGAAAAAGGTACTCCTTTCTGTGTCAAGGTATGCAAAGGAGAAGCAACCTCTGCAAACTTTCGTATGAACCGCCTGTAGTACGAACACATTCCCAAGAAGCTTCTAACTTCATGGACATTCTTCAAGTCGGGCCAATTACGGATAGTCTCAATCTTGGCCGGATCCATTTGCACTCCTGCTGCTGACACAATGTGTCCCAAAAAGTGTATCTCTGGTAGGAAAAATTCACTTTTCTTTGCATTAATCACTAACTTGTGATCTCGTAATGCCTGAAAGACCTGAAGCAGATGATCTCTGTGTTCTGCCTCATTCTTGGAGTAAACAATGATGTCGTCAAAGAAAGTGTCAACAAATAGCCTGTACTCTCGAAAAATCCTATCCATCATCCGGTTAAATGTCGCAGGAGCATTGGTTAAGCCAAAAGGCATCAACAAAAACTCAAATAACCCAAAAGTCGTCCGAAAAGCTGTCTTGTAGACATCTCCTGGCGCTATCCTGATCTGATGATATCCACTCTTCAAGTCAATCCTTCTAAAGCACGAGGATCCCTGTAACTTGTTGAGTATATCATCAATCCTAAGAATCGGAAATCTGTTCTTGATGGTGATTTCGTTGAGAGTGCTATAATCGATGCACATTCTCCAAGATCCGTCTTTCTTCAAAAACCAACAACACTCGAGAGCAATACGGTGAAATACTAGGCTCGACAAGACCCTTTTCCAAGAGGTCTTTCACTGGGTTCATAATCTTTTCATTCTGTACTCGGCTCACACGATAAGGTGGCCGATTCGGTGGCGTGCTTCCAGATATCAGATCAATGGTATGATCTTCAGGCCCTCTCAAAAGCAATCGGCATGAGCGTGGAGAAAAAATCTTGGCATTCTTTTCTTCAGGTCAAAACATATTCAACCTTTATCCATCGTTCAGTTCTCCCAAAAGAATGAGTAAGAAAACTGAAGTTCATCAAGTACAATCTCTAAGCCCTTCATTTATCAAAGTCGCTTTCTCGGCCCGGTAGTCAACCACAGCGTAGTTCTTGTGGTACCAAGGGATCCCGAGTAGAAAGTCACTCGCGTGCCTTGAACACCCCTGTCATTGCAAACAAAGTTTGCCAATGCTCGGTGTAATGGCAACATCCCATCCGGGTGCCAGTCGAACTATCTCCGCCTATGGCGTCAGTCTGTCGGGCGTAGTTCCAAATCGAGCCGCCAATTCCAAGTGAAAAGAAGTTGGCCTTGGCTCCTTCAAAAGAGCTTCCTGATCCTTCACTTTGCCCTGAAAGCGGCAAAGTTTGTACTTTCATTCATTAGATTCGGTGCAAGTCCCACGCCATGTGGTACCAGTTCTGCTTTTCTATCTGCCTTTTCTGCCACATTCCTCAGCTGCTCTCGAACTCTCAGACCTGTCATCGTCTTTATCATTCTGTTCTTTCTGTGCCTTATCAAGGCACTTCGCGGAGATATGTCAATGTTCCCCGCATCCAAAGCACTTCCCCTCTCTGATGAAGCGAGCTCTCTCCTCAGGAGTAAGCTTGGGTCGTGCATCCTTTTTTTTTCTCTGGGTTCCTCTTTTTCATTCTACTTTCATTCCCAGAAGTCTGTTCGGCTCCTTGTGTCATGGCCTCATTTGTGGTATAGGTCAGACTGCCAGAGTGAATGGCAAAGCCCCGCTTCGCATGACTCATCAACTCCTGAATAGAAGCTGACTTTTGTTCCAAGCAGTGATCTCGGATCTCTGTAGGTAGACCCAAGGTAAACCGCTCAATCTGTTCTCTGAACGAGATCTTCTTGCATGAAGAGGCGGGTAGAAAAGAGTTCCAGAATCTTTCACAATAAGCATTGATTGTATCTTTCTTGGTCATCCGAAGATGGTTCCAAGCAGCTCGTACATCTCGTTCATATTCTTGCGTCAACCAAGAAGAAATAAAAAGCTTCTTAAATTTCAGCCATTTAAGTGGCGCACTCTTGTTAAAAGAAGCGTGGACCACCAAGTACAAGCATTCCCCTTAAGGTAAGAGGTAGCTCTCTGAATCTTGGAGTGCTCTGAATAGCGTCCTTCCGCGAAAGCGATGTCAAACTGCTGAATAAAAGACAAAGCCTTCGAAGCATCTGAGTATCCTGAAAAGTATCAAACTTGATCGAGTGGCCACCTTCCTTAAACTCTCGGACTTTCTTGCTTTTTTCTTCGAGAAAGTCATACTGGTTGGCTTTGTAAAAATTCTTCTTGTTCGCATAAAACTTTCCGTCATCGGAATCTGAGCTGTCTGTAGACGAGTCCTCAGAAGAACTGTCAGTCTCTGGGCGAGATGTAGCCTTCTTCTTGCCCTTTCCGAAGCTTTGTTTCTTGCTTTGCTTTTTACCTTTTTTGTCTTCTTCGCTCGAATCTGAAGAGCTAGAAGAACTGTCAGAAGAAGAAGAAGAAGAACTGGGTACTCCTTCAAATCGAACACGCTTCTTCTGTTTCTTTGCCTTGTCAAATGTCGACCGACGACCCAAATATCCCGGGAAGTCAGTACCTTTCTTCTGCTTTTTGCCGAGCTTTTTGTCTTTCTTTTGCACGTCGAAAAGCTGAGCAATCCGTGCATCAACCACGTTCTCCAGTTCCTTCTCTGTATACTTCTTGGAGGCAAAAGGTTTCTTGAGAGCGGGTTTCAGGAGTGGTGTTGTGGTTCTCTGCCACTCCATCTGTACCTCTTCCAAAGAGGTCTGGTTCATATATTTTGCCATCTTCGGGTCCTTGGCAAAATTGAGCATCATCTTTGTTGCATCGCCGATCAACTGGCGACACTCCATCTCTCGCCGCTCCGCCTAAGTAGGCCAAGGCGGGCCGTACTCTCCGCCGGAATCTTCCTTGTGATCCCTGTCCGCATCTCCAAAAGCAGAGGGAGTCAACTGATCATTGCCTGAAGCCGTAGGTGCCGCGGGAAAAAAAAAATTCAGGGATCGGATTTCTCGTAGAAGAGAAATCGGCCGTGCTCTGATACCACTGTAACAGACTTGGACACTCCAAGTCAAGAATCGACCGCGACAGCACCAAATAACCACTTCAAAACAATTCACAGATCACAATAGATTTGCACTGGCCCGGCGGAGTTCCGTGCCTAGAGATATTGGCCCCAAAGACTGGCGCCCCTTCGGTATTTCTTTTTATATTAATCAAATCAAAGTACAAGAGAGTAGTTAGGGTTTCACTCTCAGACTTTGCGTCCAGATCCTCTGAGAAGTGAAGCCCTCACCACATATTTAAAGGTACAAGGGATACCCAAAAGCAGAGCCACAAAAGCTTTTAAAATAAAAAGCATCAGTTCTCTCTCTCTCTTAGAGAATCTTTTGTCTTTTTTTATAAATAAAAAAAAGCAAGATTCGCGTCGCTCATCATTTTTCTTTTTTTCTTTTTTCTTTTTTTAAAAAAAAATTCAGCCTCAGCAATTTCCGGAAATTAGGGTTTCTGGCAGAAATTAGGGTTTCTGCTGTCCGCCACGTCATCACTTTGTGACAGAAGCTGAGGTGGGGGCTGGAGCAGGGACCTCATCCTGCTCAAGAGGACCGAAACGGTTTCCCGTGGGAACCCACCGCTCTGCAGGGCAGGCGCCTGAGGACCACTCTTAGTGCCAGGCTGTCGCTATGGCCCCTGCCGTCGTCGACCACAGACCTGCTGCCATCCCTCCTCAGCTGGAGCCCCAGGCTCGGAGGGAGGCTCTGCATGAGTGCGCTGTGTCTCGGCCTGTGGCTACTGGCCAGCTGTCACAAAGTGATGACGTGGCGGATAGCAGAAACCCTAATTTCTGCCAAAAACCCTAAAATTCCTGCAAACCCTAATTTTTGCCAAAAACCATAAATTCCGGAAATCGCGGAGGCGGATTATTTTTTTATTTTTTTTTTAAAAATGGAAAACGATGAGCGACGCGAATTTTGCTTTTGCTTTTTTTTTATTAAAAAAAAGAGAAAAGACTCTCTAAGAGAGAGAGAGAACTGATGCTTTTGATTTTAAAAGCTTTTGGGGCTCTGCTTTTGGGCATCCCTTGTAACCTTTAAATTAGTGGTGAGGGCCTCACTTCTCAGAGCATCTGGACGCAGAGTCTGAGAGTGAAACCCTATCCGCTCTCTTGTACTTTGATGATTGATTAATACAAAAAGAAATACCGAAAGGGGCGCCAGTCTTTGGGGCCAATATCTCTAGGCACGGAACTCCGCCGGGCCAGTGCAAATCTATTGTGATCTGTGAATTGTTTTGAAGTGGTTATTAGGTGCTGTCGCGGTTGAATCTTGACTTGGAGTGTCCAAGTTTGTTACAGTGGTATCAGAGCACGGCCGATTTCTCTTCTACAGGAAATCCGATCCCCGAAAAAAAAAATTCCGCGGCACCTATGGCTTCAGGCAATGATCAGTCGACTCCCTCTGCATCTGGAGATGCGGGCTGGGATCACAACGAAGATTCAGACAGAGAGTATGGCCCGCCTCAGCCTACTCAGGCGGAGCAAACAAAGATGGAGCGTCGTCAATTGATTGGCGATGCAACAAAGATGATGCTCAATTTTGCCAAGGACCCGAAGATGGTAAAATATATGAACCAGACCTCTTTGAAAGAGGTACAGATGGAGTGGCAGAGAACCACAACACCACTCCCGAAACCCGCTCTCAAGAAACCTTCTGTCTCCAAGAAATCTACGAAGAAGGAACTGGAGAACGTGGTTGATGCACGGATTGCTCAGCTTTTCGACGTGCAAAAGAAAGGCAAAAAGCACGGCAAAAAGCAGAACAAAGGTACTGACTTCCCGGGATATTTGGGTCGTCAGTCGACATTCGACAAAGCAAAGAAACGGAAGAAGCGTGTTCGATTTGAAGGAGTACCCAGTTCTTCTTCTTCTTCTTCTGACAGTTCTTCTAGCTCCTCGGATTAGAGCGAAGAAGACAGAAAAAAAGCAAAAAGCGAAGCAAGACACAAAGCTTCGGAACGGGCAAGAAAAAGGCAAAGAAGGCTACATCTCGCCCAGAGACTGACAGTTCTACTGAGGACTCGTCTACAGACAGCTCAGATTCCGATGACGGAAAGTTTTATGCGAACAAGAAGAATTTTTACAAAACCAACCAGTATGACTTTCTCGAAGATAACAGCAAGAAAGTCTGAGAGTTTAAGGAAGGTGGCCACTCGATCAAGTTTGATACTTTTCAGGATACTCAGATGCTTCGAAGGCTTTGTCTCTTATACAGCAGTTTGACATCGCTTTCGCGGGAGGACGCTATTCAGAGCACTCCAAGATTCGGAGAGCTGCCTCTTACTCTGAGGGGAATGCTCGTACTTGGTGGTCCACGCTTCTATTAAGCAAGACTGTGCCAGTTACATGGCTGAAATTCAAGAGGCTTTTTATTTCTTCTTGGTTGACTCAAGAGTTTGAGCGAGATATACGAGCTGCTTGGAACCATCTCCGGATGACCAAGAGCGATACAGTGAATTCTTATTGTGAAAGATTCTGGAGCTCTTTTCCACCCGCCTCTTCATTCAAGAAGATCTCGTTCAGAGAACAGATTGAGCGGTTTACCTTGGGTCTACCTACAGAGATCCGAGATCACTGCTTGGAACAAAAGTCAGCTTCTATTCAGGAGTTGATGAGTCATGCGAAGCGGGGCTTTGCCATTCACTCTGGCAATCTGACCTATACCACAAATGAGGCCATGACACAAGGAGCCGAACAGACATCTGGGAATGAAAGTAGAATGAAAAAGAGGAACCCAGAGAAAAAAAAAGGATGCACGACCCAAGCTTACTCCTGAGGAGAGAGCTCGCTTCATCAGAGAGGGGAAGTGCTTTGGATGCGGGGAACATTGACATATCTCCGCGAAGTGCCTTGATAAGGCACAGAAAGAACAGAATGATAAAGACGATGACAGGTCTGAGAGTTCGAGAGCAGCTGAGGAATGTGGCAGAAAAGGCAGATAGAAAAGCAGAACTGGTACCACATGGCGTGGGACTTGCACCGAATCTAATGAATGAAAGTACAAACTTTGCCGCTTTCAGGGCAAAGTGAAGGATCAGGAAGCTCTTTTGAAGGAGCCAAGGCCAACTTCTTTTCACTTGGAATTGGCGGCTCGATTTGGAACTGCGCCCGACAGATTGACGCCATTGGCGGAGGTAGTTCGACTGGCACCCGGATGGGATGTTGCCATTACACCGAGCATTGGCAAACTTCGTTTGCAATGACAGGAGTGTTCAGGGCACGTGAGTGACGTTCTACTCGGGATCCCTTGGTACCACAAGAACTACGCCGTGGTTGACTACCGGGCCGAGAAAGCGACTTTGATAAATGAAGGGCTTAGAGATTGTACTTGATGAACTTCAGTTTTCTTACTCATTTTTTTTGGGAGAACTGAACGATGGATAAAAGTTGAATATGTTTTGACCTGAAGAAAAGAACGCCAAGATTTTTTTCTCCACACTCATGCCGATTGCTTTTGAGAGGGCCTGAAGATCATACCATTGATCTGATATCTAGAAGCAGGCCACCGAATCGGCCACCTTATCGTGTGAGCCGAGTACAGAATGAAAAGATTATGAACTCAGTGAAAGACCTCTTGGAAAAGGGTCTTGTCCAGCTTAGTACTTCACCGTATTGCTCTCCAGTGTTGTTGATTTTGAAGAAAGACAGATCTTGGAGAATGTGCATCGATTATAGCACTCTCAACGAAATCACCATCAAGAACAGATTTCCGATTCCTAGGATCGATGATGTACTCGACAGGTTACAGGGATCCTCGTGCTTTAGCAGGATTGACTTGAAGAGTGGATATCATCAGATCAGGATAGCGCCAGGAGATGTCTACAAGACAGCTTTTCGGACGACTTTTGGGTTATTTGAGTTTTTGGTGATGCCTTTTGGCTTAACCAATGCTCCTGCGACATTTAACCGGATGATGGACAGGATTTTTCGAGAGTACAGGCTATTTGTTGGCACTTTCTTTGACGACATCATTGTTTTCTCGAAGAATGAGGCAGAACACAGAGATCATCTACTTCAAGTCTTTTAGGCATTACGAGATCACACGCTAGTGATTAATGCAAAGAAAAGTGAATTTTTTTCCTACCATGGATACACTTTTTGGGACACATTGTGTCAGCAACACAACAGGAGTGCAAATGGACCCGGCCAAGATAGAGACTATCCGTGATTGGCCCGATTTGAGGAATGTCCATGAAGTTAGAAGCTTCTTGGGACTATGTTCATACTACAGGCGGTTCATACGAAAGTTTGCAGAGGTTACTTCCCCTTTGCATATCTTGACACAGAAAGGAGTACCTTTTTCGTGGGGACCCACAGAGGTGACTGCCTTTCAGACATTGAAAGAGAAATTGACTACGGGACCTATTTTGACTTTGCCGGACTTGCAGAAGTCATTCGAAGTATATTGTGATGCTTGTGGTCGTAGTCTGGGTGCGGTCTTGATGCAAGAAGGCCATGTCATAGCTTACGAGAGCCGTTTGTTCTCTAGGCCGGAGATGACAGCACAGATTTATGAGAAAGAGCTTTTGGCGGTTATCCATGCTCTTACTCAGTGGCGGCATTACCTACTCGGAGCGGATTTTATTGTCTTTACAGACCATCAGAGTTTGCGCTACTTCTTGTCACAGAAGCAGCTTTCGGAAAAGCAGATGCGGTGGGCGAACATCTTGTCACAGTTTCACTTCCAGATTGTCCATGTGCAGGGACAGAAGAATGTGGTGGCAGATGCTTTGTCTCGGAAACCGTTGGTTCTGGCTATTTCCGCGATACATCATAGGAGCTTCGAGGATATGGTCGATCGGTGTGCCACAGATACAGATTTTGCAGATATTTTCACACGGATACGGGATGGGGAGACAGTAGCTGGATACTCCCTTCGGGAAGGCTACTTGATGAAAAAGACTATGTTGTGCGTTACACAGCCGTTGAGGGAAAAGGTTATGACTGATTGCCACTGTCCACCTTTTACAGGTCACCGCAGCATTGCTACCACCATGAAAGGGGTAGAGAGAGATTTCTTTTGGCGGAGACTGAAGAAGGATGTGGAAGAGTTTGTGCGCAGTTGCTTGGTATGCTAGAAGGTCAAGTTTGACAGGCATAAGGCACAGGGATTGTTACAGCCTTTACCCATACCCACCCACCCGCCCCTGGGAAAATATTGAAATGGATTTCATTTTTTTATCTCCCGAGAATACAGAATGATCACGATGATTTTCCGATTACATGGCACGCCTGAGACGATTGTCTCCGACAGAGACCCCAGATTTATGAGTTTGTTTTGGAAGGCAATTTGGGAGAACATTGGGGCGCGGTTGCAGTTCTCGTCATCGTTCCACTTGCAGACTGACGGGCAATTTGAGATTGCCAATTCAGTGATTTTAGATTTATTGAAGTCTTGTATCTCGCATCAGAAGACTCAATGGGAAAAGAACTTACCTTTGGTGGAATTTGCCTACAATAACACGATACACTCTTCGACGGGGAAGACGCCATGAGAGATTGTTGAAACTGCTGCGAAGGTTCCATCCTTCCTGAGCACGAAAGATTAGAAATTTGAAGCGGATGAATATTCGCGAGATTTGGATACGGCTTTTGCCAAGGTTCACGAGACTTTACAGAAGTCTCAAGAACGACAGAAAAAGGCAGCGGATCGCCATCGTCGCGACTGGAAACTGAAGGAGGATGATTGGGTGCTCTTACTTTTGAGAAGGCACGCCTAAGAAAAAAAAAAAGGGAAAGGAGAGGCTTTTTCCAAAGCTTAGTATGTGATACTACGGACCTTTCCAGATTACTGACAAGATAAATGATGTCTCCTTCCGATTGGACCTGCCAGATACTTGGAGGATTCATAATGCATTGCATGTGAGTCTCTTGAACCCTGTTAAGGGTGATGTACCTGATGATGGGGAGCCTGATGAGCAACCCGAAGTGGAAGAAAACGAGGAGATCCTTGTTCCTGAACAGATTTTGGCACATAATGATACGAAGAAAGGTAAAGTCCGAAGGCGGTTCTTGGTTAAGTTCAAGAACTTTCCTGCATTTGATGCGAAGTGGATGGAGGAGGAGGACCTAGCAGATACTCCTCGGATTGTGAAACTTTACCTCGATGTTTTGGTTTAGCATAGTCTACTCCAAACGGAACCCAGAAACTCAGCTTGGCCGAAGATCTGGTGCAGTGGGATGCACAAGAGGGGAGTCGCTCCACTCCTTTGTCAACAGATGCCTCGATTTTGATACTAAAGTCACTGATGTCTCTTTGAGCTTCAGGGATACTGAGAGCTGACAGTATTCTGCTGGATGACTTTATGAAATGGAATTCCTGATTATGATACTGATTTGTTCTTGACTTCTTGTGAGTGCAGGAACTGATAGCCGAAATGACTGCAGCATTTTGGTCTGATTGATCTCGAATAGACATGGTTGCAATAGGGGTTAGTCAATCGGACATCGATGAGGTCCCGATTGGACCTAGATGTGATTGCTAGCTACATTGCCGATAAATCATGGTCTAAGATCCGAATGAATGTTGAATGTCATGTGATGTCCTGTGATGTCTGGTGATGTCCTGTGATGTCATGTGATGTGACTGTCGATTTTGTACATGTGCTAGATGTGTGTTCCTAGTACGTAGGTACTAACAGTCAGTGTCTGCTAAGACGGTTTATGGCTTTTGTCGGTTTTGCAGGCGTAATCGCGGTCGATTACAATGCTTTCAAGAGGGGGGTATGTCACAAAGTGATGACGTGGCGGATAGCAGAAACCCTAAAATTCCTGCAAACCCTAATTTTTGCCAAAAACCATAAATTCCGGAAATCGCGGAGGCGGATTATTTTTTTTTATTTTATTTTTTTTAAAAAAAATTGTTTTTTGGAAAACGATGAGCGACGCGAATTTTGCTTTTGCTTTTTTTTATTAAAAAAAAGAGAAAAGACTCTCTAAGAGAGAGAGAGAACTGATGCTTTTGATTTTAAAAGCTTTTGGGGCTCTGCTTTTGGGCATCCCTTGTAACCTTTAAATTAGTGGTGAGGGCCTCACTTCTCAGAGCATCTGGACGCAGAGTCTGAGAGTGAAACCCTATCCGCTCTCTTGTACTTTGATGATTGATTAATACAAAAAGAAATACCGAAAGGGGCGCCAGTCTTTGGGGCCAATATCTCTAGGCACGGAACTCCGCCGGGCCAGTGCAAATCTATTGTGATCTGTGAATTGTTTTGAAGTGGTTATTAGGTGCTGTCGCGGTTGAATCTTGACTTGGAGTGTCCAAGTTTGTTACACCAGCCCTTACAGTCTGGGGCTAAGTCTGTGGTGTAGGTCAAGGCCTCCTCCGTGGACAGGCCTTCTCGAGATGGCCCATTTGTCGACAAATGAAGCATTGGTTCGGGAGACCCAAATACTCCACGCTCTGTCTGAACCAACCCCCACTCACCCGAGGCAGAAGAATGACCTTCGGGAGCGTGTGAGTGTCCCTAACCAAAACACGAACTGAGGGAATGCCGGCCGCCTTGGTAGCTACTGAGGCTGCCGTGTGAGGTGCCTCCAGGACAGTCCCAATCACTGAGCCTATCTTGGACAAAAGTGGTAAGTACTCCCTCCGCAAACCGGGAAAGCAAACGAAGATCAGGATGTCTGCCTCCTCTACCGGAACATCCGAAGCAGGGTCAAAACCATGTCTCCACTGTCGGAAGTGGGCTCGAGCTGCTCGGATGGTTAATGAACTCATGGCGATGACCTTGGACGCCATCTCAGAGGTCTCAAACTCAATCTGATAGTAGCCTCGTCTGAGTATCTGTACGTCCAAGATCTTGCCCACCTATGCAAGTAGGCGGGTCTGGAGAAGGTCACGCAGCTCTCCTCTGCTGCGTCGGGTACCGGGAATCTTGTAGATAACAGAAGTCGCCTGCAAGCGCTCTACCTCTGCAGCTAGGCTCGCTTGCTCTGTCGGTGAAAGAGCAAGTCAATGGTGGGCTCAGCGGAGTTGGGCGAGGGGGCTTCGGTAGAGTCCCTCTGTGGCGGAGCTGGAGCCTCCATCTGTGTCTGCTACCGAGTCAAAGAAGGCGGGAAGGACGCGAAGCTCCCAGCAGGCCGTGGGGACAGACTCCTGCGAGCAAAAAAGGGGTTTGCGGGGAGGGAGGCAATGCAAAAACGGGAGAAAAGGGGCGGGCGAGCGGGCGGGGGGGGGGGGGGGGGGATAAGCTAGGGGGCAGGGGTGGGGCAGCGGCCGGGGGGGGGGGGGGGGAGGGGGAGGGCAGCGGGCGGCGTCAGGCGGGGGCAGCGGGGGGGGTTGCGGACAGGAGCAACGCACAAGGGACGGGCGGGCTGAGGCTACCTGCAAGGGGGCACAGGGATGGGCAACGCGGGCGCGGGCTGGGGTGGACAGCGCAGGGAGCAGGAGGGGGGGGGGAGGGGGAGGTGCAAGCAGCAGCGAGCTTCCGTTAAAGTAGCATCATTTACATCTGTGACTCCAAGCTTGATTTTCTTATACATTTCCTTGTTCTCAACATATCGATCTGCTTCAAAAACCTTGTCCTTCGTGTGCAAAATGAAAGGAACCCTTTTGCCATCCTCAACAATTTCAAAAGATGTCTTGCATGTTGTGACGAATGCACCGCATTGTTGCATGCATACTCAAGCATAGATAAATATTGTTCTCACTTGCCCTAAGTCCAGATAAACCTTACCTGCGGTTGAAGTATGGTATGTTTAAGAAGTCGTCTTCTCGACTTAGTGAGCATCGATCTCCCCTTTTTGACCAATCAGATGAAGTACTTTTGATTCCTTTACCATACAAGCCAAGGTTTTCCTGAGACTAATGAGGTACTGTTAAAAATAGTCCCGTTGATCCCTTGAAGCTCTGTCATATTTCTGAGACTCTTGTGATGTTTGGATTTGAGTCTTGCAAACTTGAGAACAAGACTTGAAGGAGGTAACTCGAATAGAGAAAGATGGCCGTTCTGCCTCTGTCCTTGCCAGCATGCTTGAAGACTTGTCTTGAATTGAGCCTGTAGTGCTCAGATCCGGATTTTTGCTCTTGAAGAACTTCGATTTGTTCTTCACAAATCCGACTTTGGTGGCCTGCCAAAGGCGAAGTTGAGAGTCACTCATCTCGGGTCTTCATGGTGTCCCTTGCTTTGGTTCCGTTGCGATCTTGATGAAGGGTTTCTACTGAGAATTCTTGCCCTGTGCATAGATTGCTACAAGCTCCCCTTTGAGCCGGATGTGGGCCTTCACCACTTGTCTTTACCTGTAGGGGCTCCTGTCTGAGCCAAGTGTAGATGTATGCACTTGCTTGTGCCAATCTTCATGCTGAAGATGCCCACTCTAATTGGGTTGGTTTTGGCTTTGGTACATGAGCAGTGCTATTCTCCAGAACCATCACTGCTTGGAGGCATCAAGCAACCTCCGGCCTTCTTCGCCGATGCCAAACTGACTCTGTAGGTAGCTAGCTTGATAGGCCACATGCACTCTGTCCTGCTTGTGAAGTTCTGGGGTTTGAGAAGAAGGTTGTTCGCATCCATGTAGAGTTGGGGAATGTTTCCCTCCTTGGCTCACCCTCTTAGCATAGGGACTAGGATCCGAACTGCCTGCCTTCACCTGCCGATTAGTTTCTCCTCAAGAGGTGCACTTGACCTCGCGCTGATGAGGTGCAGCTCTCTCTAGCCGGCCTTGTTGATTGCTCTCGTTGCTACTGCTTTTGAGATGGGCTCTCTAGCCTTACCTCGCGAGTCCCTTTGGATGTCACGAGGCTGTGACAACCACTAACCTTAGTTGTTGGTTTCTTTCCCCTTGATTTTTATTTAATTTTTGGGACCCTCTATTTGAAGTCACAAAATGGTGATGTGGAGTAGTAACGGTCTGCCAAAGCGATTGCTCGATGTTGGGCAAAGCCAATCAACTAGTACCATGTGTAACCATGGGGATTAGGAAAAACAAAAGGGAGGGAGCAGTCGATGGACGAAGATGATAGATAGGAAATAACTCACATCACCACGAGTTCCACCAGAGGAAACCATAAGGGAAAGCAAAGAAGATCACTATAACTAGAGCAATCAAGGTCTCAACCAAGGAGAGGACAGTCCACTTGACGAAGGTGGCTCCTGGTATCCAAAGCCTACCAGCACAATGGACTACACACACCATTGTGCCCATCCACAAGCCCGGGGACCTTGGCAGCTACAAGACTACTGCAGTTGACTGCACTTTGGCCAAGGTGTATGAAGTAGTACTGAACACAGTGAGCTCATATCCATAGAGCAAGGGCCTACATCCACAAGCATAGGCCGGCTTTGTGGCTACAATGCTGCTTCGTGGCCTTCTGGAAATCTTTTGACACAACTCCACGAGAGAGAGCCTTTAGACTCTTGTTGAGCCATCAGAGATGCCTTGAGGTATATGAGCATGTGAATAGGAGAAACCGTGATTGATACACGAAAGTGACGAGATACACTTTTCATCCGATGTGGCACGCCATCATCTGCACTGATATTGAGCACCAAAAAAGGGGCCCTTGAAACTCCTAATTGCTACAATTACCAAAGCAAACTCCTTGTATTGAAAGTAAACCACAATTGTACGAAAAACAAGAAAAGCAGCTCACCACTCTGATCAATCTATGGTCCACGTTTCGCTGCTTTAACAAGTCAATTGTAGCTATGACTGTGCCTCCTGTCAAGTCACAGCATGAGACTAATTTGTACATTACATGTAAACCTTAGGAGTACTACACAGTAGGCAACCTGTAAAACCTATACCTGTGGCCAACATTGGATCTGCAACAAGAACTCTCACACCATCTGGAAACTTGTCTGGAAGCCTGCAAGTCAAGAATCAAACACCTGCATACGCCCAAAAAAACAAAAACCAACCACCACCACGGAAATCTATACTTTTGACTGGACGTCTCATAGCTGTCATGAAATATTCTACCAATGCGCCCATCTCTATGAGAAAGGCTTGAAAAAAGCATAGTTTTTCCATACACCAAACATACTACATACACATATGAGTATGAAAGTATGAAAAGAGTATGATTTAGAGCCGTAGAAAACACCAAACGTCTGAATTCTATGCTCTTCAAACCATAAGACTTCAGAACATAAAAGGACAACAGGTTAGAAGCTAGAAGTTACAACTTTCATCCAACATTTGGTCAGAAATCCAATCGTACCCTAACATGCAAATGTCTTATTGGGCAATCATACACGTATGAAAAAAACTATGCCCTGACAAAGTGCCTCTGCCATAGTCAGAAATTTTAGTTGTTTTGTAAATTTTGTAAATCCATCGTCTTCTGTATATGTCTGCACGAGTGAGAGAGAGTAGGCCCTTGCTTACACAGTTGGCCATCTACCCCTTATCCTATTTTTTTCTCATGGATGCCCCCCATTTTTAATCATATTGTGAGGTCTGCTTGAGTATGTCAAGGGGCAGCCTACCTATATATCACTAAATGTGTGTGGGAGCCCTCCGTTGTGGAAAATACAATATAGAAGGCCTGTTGTCGGACTTGTGTATAGGCCATTTTGCATAAAAATACTATCTTTCTGCTTTGCTTTCTCTTCCCTTTCATTTGCAGCCCTATGAAGGACTAGAAACATCATGACAGCAATGCATGTCTTTCTAAAGAGCAGCAAATCCTATTATGCACTTAAATATGATGGCAAATTCGCACTCAATTCTGCAAACTGTAGTCACTAGCTGCAAGAAATGTTCATTACCTCTCCAGTCTCAAGTGAAAACAGAAAGAATGCTCATTGATTATTCTGCGCCTTCTTTTAATGTGTACAACTAAAAACACTCTGCGTCATTAAAAAAACCGGATGTGTAATTTGAAATCTGACAGCTATATGATGTGCATTCCCTGTTATGAAATACTTGCTATTCTCAGATAAAAGGAAATGATCCCCTCTACCTTTTGTCCCTTTATTACTCCATCAATTGAGAGGAATAACCAGAAAACATGAATAGACCATGAAAACATGCAGATGTTTAGAACTCTTCACAAAACCAAGTTTTGTCCGTGATGCCAGCAGGTTACTAACTTGTTGAGATAGAGGGTTGGTTGGAATGTGGTCTCATCCCTCACAAATCCTGAAAAAAAGAGAAACTTAAACAAAATTAGTAAGAAGTAACAGAACATTAGAGGCACCAACATGGGTGGAATGGGTGCATATGTGTCACTTACAGCAAGCTGGAAAAGAATATGCACAAGTTTACTGTTTCCTGACATGCCTACCTATATGATATGTTTGAGTTGCTGGTAGGACTGAGGAGACATGCTCCACCAACACAAGTCCTCCACGGAGAATCGGAACAACCTAGAGAAACCAGTAAAAATTATATTCTGCAGCAGTTGGTAGTGACAGAAAGAAGCACTCTAGAGCATACCCTCACAGGCTCTCGAGGGTCAATAAATTCTACACCAGCAACCCCACACGGAGTCTGCACTTCACCTTTCACTGTCAGCTGCTTATAGAATCATCCAAACCAGGAAAAGGAACTTATAACTAAACCTGACCAACTGAATCCTTTGGCATTTGATGGTAACACACACACTCACCAGCCAGTCTCTAGCTGCTTCATATATAAGAAATCTCCCCAGTTCAGCCAAAGCACTTCCTATTCAAAGCCATGGCCACAAGGAACCTTACATATCAATTTCAAAACACAACGCTCATCTGTAGGCAAGATTATCCATTACTGAATGCATTAAGTTAAAAAAAGAGCGTCCTCAAGAGATGAACAGCTCCAATCTAACTCTTGGAGGATTAATTACAGCCATTTGATTAATAATAAAGCTGTATTAACTACTCGCTCAAAGTATTACATAAGCGAACAAGATCTCACTATCTAAACTGAAACAAAGCACACAACTGTAATGTCCTTTGTTTCCGTTCCAATTGCAGTTCATGGAGCACAAATTGTACATCTAGTCTCACCGCTCCATACATTGCAAACCTCTGCAAGCGAGGAGTCAGGAAAAGCGAAAATGAGTAGAGATAGAACTTTACTGAAGACGGGTGTCGAACTCAGTTCATTTCGAAGAACAGATAACCAATGCTTGACAAGTGGGTGAGGAGGCACATACACCTGCTAACAACAACAGTTAATGCTTCTTGGTCAGAAACATGTGTCAATTATCTTGAACTGCCAAACTATGAGCACAACAAGTACCAGAGTCAACTCTTCCCCGATCCTCTTTTCAAGAGGAGCTGCTTTCGGTATCCATCTAGCAGTAATCTGTTCATCTTTGTGCTCGTGAGCTTCAGATAATGCATGTGTAAATCTCAGGCAATGCATTGTCTGCACATAAGAGGGTTGATCAATCCTCTAGTCAAATTCTTGAAGACATCAGCTAAGCTTTAAGGATAGACTGGAGTCACAATTTTATGGGGTGCCCAACCCTTGAAAATTGATCTGATTCTCTATAACCTGGCCTAGTCTCGCGGTAAACCAGCAGGCAATCACTTCTACTGATTCAAGCATTGAATCAATCAGTGAAAGTGTACCGGGCTCCATGCCATGATGCACCTAAAGCTGTTGAGGTTTTGAGAAGATGCCTTCTTGCTCAAGTCTAAAGATTATTTGAGATCATAGCCCCTGTATGGTTCAAAACAATACAAACAGGTTCAACTCAGCATGTGGAAAGACGATTTCTGAATTCAAACATCATATGTGCGTCCAAAGCATCAGGTGAACAGTGACTTTCCACTTTTCGACATAAACAGGTTACCTCTGTCAGATGGCCAAACTTGTATCAATGATGAAAAATGCATGTTGTTGCCATATGATTTTCTGTCAATATCACCATACGCAGTTGTTTCGTGATTGCTTGTATTTTGCTAAGCACCTGTGAGTCTATTAGGGACTGAATCCTTCACACCAAAATGCATGTAAAATGCGTAGTAAATATCACCACCGGAAGAGCTGGCTCTGCTACACCACAAACGCATACATGATGATCGGACATTCCCCAACAGCAGTTGCCCTCTGAAAGGCTGAGTATGTTAGCTCCAGCGGCCCTTCTTTTACCTCAAAATGATGTGAAACAACCTCATGACCAATCCCTGCAAATCGATAGCCACTACGGGAGAACATTGTCCGCTGCCAGTTCCATCCTGCTGATCTCGGAGTAAGAGATAAAGGGGGGCCATTGCCACGTGTCAGTGTGTGTGTGTGTGTGTGTGTGTGTGTGCGTGTGAGAGAGAGAGAGAGAGAGAGAGAGCCGAATCCAGAAGATTCAAGATTGTTGTCCAGCTCGCAAAAGTGTGACGCTTGATCTTCCGAGCAAAATGTCTAGCAAACGCAAGTTGAAAGCCTTTGCTTTTAGCATGTGCCTTTTTGTACTACATAAGGCTGGGTTCAGACGAGCCCGGCGGCAGCTGGGGACAGCTAAGAGATCCTTCCCATAGACCGTCTAAAACAGCCGTTGACGACGGTAAGCCCACCTCAGAGCTGCTCTTTGGGAGGGTGGTTCAACACCACCCTCCAGAAATGCATCTCGCCTCCGAAATCGGTTATTTGCCAATGCATTGCGCACATGAAGGCCCAACACGAGGGTCCCAAATCTTCGTGGCCTCCTCCAAATTTGCAGCGCACTAAAAAGAAAATCGCAATAATCTGTCGAGCCTGTGAGACCTCGTTAAAGTTGTTGGTGGGTTTCCCTTGACCCAAGCCACTGAAAGGTATGTCAATGCTTCCACAACCTACACATTCTTCAGCTCTTCGATGTTACAACTCTCTTCGTTTTCCTAAGTGTGCTCCTCAATATAGCCACTCTCCTTCTGCTCGCTTCCATCTGTCAAGAAGGCAATTTGTGTCGCGGCCCGCTTCCATGATCACCTGCAAAAGCCCATGCACGAGACATGCTAATGTTGCAGTATCGCGTGCATCACCTTGCTCTGATTTCATTATAACGTGCACAATAGCCTTCATTACTAGTTATGGACACTATAATAATTTGATCTTGTTTTTTTTTTGGCAGACTCGTGTAACCGGGCTACGATGGATCTCAAAACAATGTGGCTTGACGACTCAGATGAGATCGTGCTCTCCACTCAGTCAGATAGCGACATGTTATTCGACACCAATGCACAAATTGTAACAGTATCTTCACCCGCTTCTACGACACTGGCCTATGGGATGCTATTCGTTGGTGCATCCATTGTCCCTCTAGTTACATCACCCCAATGCCATCCTAGATTGTCAAGCAACTTGCGCGGCGTTGATGGTGTTTTAGCCCCATGAATTCTCCCTTTCGAAAACCTTGTGATGCCTCGTCCTGCCTGTATAGGGCCCTACATACTCCGATCTCCTATTCGGCCTCTAGGGAGGGGCACCTCAAGAAACACCCTAATTCAATTATCTAGCGATGGAAATAGTAGTGCAAATGGGGGGTCTAACAACACCCCTAACATATCCGATTCCCTTCCTTCTCCCCACGGAGAGGGTTCGAGCAATGCTCCTAAAACAACAATGATGCTTACGGGTCGTGCTATAGGGCGGCCACATGAAGTGATAGCTTGAGATTCAAATTATGGAGGGTGGTCTGCTTATTTTCTTGAAAGACCAAGGGCAAGCCATTTCAAAAGCTTGTTGTGCAAAGACGTATTGCGGGCTAAAAGTCAACGTAAAACCAAATGGGAGAAGATAAGCGGTATGTTTAATCGCATTCGTGATTATGAAAGTAATATCCCTTCAGGATGGAATAGCTTTTGGAAGATGTCCTCAATCGAGCAGCGCGACAAGGGTCTCTCAGTTGATGACTTCCCAATGGACCTATATGACAAAATGGTACATCTCTTCGCAAGAAATCGCAATGTGGATGTCGGGGGAAACCTCGTCGACTCACACGCTTTCAAATGGTAGGACATGCTTTTTCATACCAACTCTGCCTATCTTAGATACAATTAAACTTTGCGATGCATGTTGTTTCACAACACCATTTTTATTGCTTATTTGTTGCCTTATCGGTGAGGATATAGATGACGCACATATTCCACCTTCACAGTGCGGTGGGGCCAATCATCCTACTCTTGTAGCTCCGCAACCGACTACAACCTTGTGAATCGGCAGAAGTCTACAGTGCGGGAGGTGTCAAGAGAAAGCGACGGCCCAGAGTTACTATTCGAACAATAAAGGATCTCATTGATACAACCAAGCATCTTATGAAGAGGCAAAGGCTAGGAAAGCTAGTAGGTTTGAGGCGGCGGAGCACAGGAGAGAAGCTATGGAGGAGCAACGTGAACTCCGCCAATTGGAGATGGAACGCGATAAGATTCATGCACTCAACGAGAGATTTGAAGCCCCAGCTTCATCGTCTGATTCCATATTGCTTTCCTTTTGGTTGAGGCCTCCAAAGTCGATCCAAATGTTGTGCAAAACACACAACACGTTGCAATGACCTTGGGCAAGAATTCCACATACGAGTTGCGGATGCGTTGCTACAAGTAGCCCCACATTTGCCTTAAGCATCCAAATATACGCTCAACAATAATTTTGGTGTTGAATAGTTTGTAATTATATGTGAATGTTTACCTATCATTTTTTGCAACTGGAAATGGGATGACTAACTATGGTAGATTGAGATAACCGCCATCTCTAATTATATACTCCCTAACCTGTAGGCAGCCAGACACCACGGAAGCACAATTGAAAATGGCATTGACCTGCACTTTCATGTAAATAGAAGAGTTTCACAGTATCCTAATGTCATTACAGACTCCTCACATGCCACACATAATGTCCAAAAATCTCATATTGCTATCTACAATTCCCTACAAACACATAGAGTAGCTATGGTCTCTACCATACCAATGAGTGTGCGCTTCCCCATTAGGCAGCTCCATCTTAATGTGAACAGCGTCTATTGTGCCGCAACAATTAGGGAATCCTTTCTTCTCTTCAAAACATTGCTTAAGAGCTTGGCATCCTTGTGCAATTTGTGGCCATGAAACTATTGCCACCTTGTGCCATAGTAGAGCATGCACACATTGCCTTAAGACTTGGCTCACCGTTGATTGGTCCACACCATACAAGTTGGCAATGGTGTGCAATGTACATCCCACTGTGAGCAAGTGTAAGGACTTGACTACCTTTTTCTCTACCGATAAGTAGTGTAAACGAACAGCTTCCAAGATTTGTTGAGGAATGGGCTTTTGCTTCAAATCATCATGTAGAAGGGCACAAATGTGGTCGAAACATGCTCTGGATGTCATAAAATCTAATATCTAACCAACCCAAATGATTTTCTCATATTAAATTGATCATTTAATGTGGGAGAATAAACGGGACCAAGAGTTAAGATATAGACATGTGCTTTTAGATCTATCTCAACACGGGGTTAATAGTAAAGGGGCCCAAATGAGAGATGGTCTATCGAAGAGCAAGGTTAACCAATGGAGCATAAAGACCTTAGGGTTAGCTTCATTGAAGACCTCCAATAGTTAGCGTAAAAGTCCTTTGACCTTAGGTAAGCTAGGGCTGAGCTTGAGGTGGGAACCCGGCCAAAGCTTAAGGTGCTTGAGGTGCTTGATGATTGAGATGCTTGAGGTGCTTGTCATCTTTACGGTTGTACCTGAGGTAGGAACCCGGCCCAAGCTTGAGGGGCTTAAGGGCCAAGCTTGTGGTGGGAACCGGGTCCAAAGTTGAGTGGCTTGAGGTGTGCAAAAGTCAACACTAATCCCTACAAGGAGGGGGCGAGCCCTACAAGAGGGGGGATGAGAGAGAACACACACACACACTCACACAAGGCATGCTTGGTACAAAGAAAGCAAAAGGGACACTTGTCAAGTTCCTCCTCATGTTGCCCTCATGGTGTGCCTGAAGCCTATTGGTTGACCACCCACGGGGTCCAATGATAATTTAGAAGATTTAATTAATTGTTTTTACATTTATCAAGTCCTCTCTCTCAAAGGGGAAAGGGGGACACTTATCCTAAGGCTACCTTTGTTACTTGATTTACCTCTTGCTTGTGATTGGCTAGGCTAGGAGGGGTCCAATGAGCTTCAAGCATGAGCTACAAGGGGGGGTTGACCAAGGAAGCTAGGGGCATGCTTGGGGGGTAAACTCCCCCCTCCCCCCCCCACACACACACACCCTCATTGTGTGAAGTGCAAAGTACAAGAGCTCCCTCTCCTTCTCCAAGCAAGTAGAGAGGTTGAGAGCCTACACCAACACTCTTGGCTATGGAGTGCAAATCCAACCAAGAGCCATGCTTCAATGCTTAACTTTTCATCTTCTCCATCTTCATTACTATGTTATTATGTATGCTAGCATGAAGAGTGATGATAAGTGAGGAACTAGTTCTTTCTCCTATGAAATGTTTCTTCTTCCTCTTTCCTACCCGCATTCAATGCTAGCTCTCTCCACCTTAGAAGGTGTTTGAGGTCTTGGGATAGTTAAAGCTTTCCACAAAGTTTATGTTATGCTTGTGATGCATGAGCTTTCCATATTCATTGCATCACCTAGGTCACAAGGAACACAAAGATTGTATTGTAACAACTCTCCCTTGATGGGAGAAATCATAATACAAATGCCTATTGGAGGGGGGACCGGCTCTACATAAATTCGATCCTCAATTGTTGTCATGTTCTCTAAATTCTCTCTCTTGCAAAAGTATTGTTCATGCCAAGTTAACTAAATGCTATGTTTATGTTGCTACCATCAATTATGTTCACCCGCTATGCTCACAAAGTAATTTTACAAAAGTACTCTCTCTTATTTCCGCTACTCTCAAGTTAATAGGCCAATTCCATTACACTGGATAATTTGGCATTTTCTTCAAATCGCATGTCATCTTCTATAGTGAATTGGAAGAAGGCCTCTCAAAAGTGTTTACTTCGAGGTTTCACATACCAAATGCCGGGAGCTACATTTTTCATTAATGCATGGTTTGAGTGTATGTGGAAATGGAATGGAGGTCGTCTACGTCTACAAGCACAAACTCTGATTCCAATGCGTTGAACTCCAAAAAGTTAGATTTGAAGGTGAAGCTCAAGCCATCTCGCAAGTGGACCCAATGCTCGAGGGCGATGTTGATTGCCACAATAACCATGCCGAGTGCGCGAATCACCAAGTAACTCATCTAAGTGTGCCGACAGCAGATGTCCTTGAAGCACTTGCAAGGTTGATCGTGTGTGTGTGTGTGTGTGTGTGTGTGTGTGGGTGTGCGTGTGTTTATGTATGAAAATCCCTTCATAACCGAACCATACTTAGAAAATTGCCTTTAACTAATAGATTAAATAACAACAATACATCATAAAAGTGGATAAACATTATGAATATAGAATATTGTCCTATTCTCATCAAATGCAACACTTTGCCATCTAGATTCAAACTATAATCTTTAATCTTTACAAGTTGATATTTTGTTGTTGTATCTATATGTGTCCACCCTTTGAGATGAGCCTCCATTAAACCTACAAGGAGAAGGATCCATGTCACACGTGTAGACCTAGTTTACAGCTTTCCATAAAGATAGCCCATTTAGTTGAACTTTCAAGTACCATTGTAGTATGCCCAATTAGGTCTCCCCAATCTCAAAAAAATAAAAATTCTTTCAAAACATATTAAGTGCATAAGTGAAGGGTGAGTTTAGGAAATTCAAAAGACGAATGAAGGTGGAACTCAAAAGACAAATGAAGATGAAAAGTCCAAAGACCTTGTGTGTCCATATAAATAGGTGTTTCTCTACTCTTTCATTTTTCCTTTAGCATTTTCTTCTTAGTTCTCTTTAGTGTTTCTCTCTCTCTCTCTCTCTCTCTCTCTCTCTCTCTCTCTCTCTCTCTCGCTCTCTCACTCACACACACGCACGCACACACACACACACATACACACACACACACACACACACAACGTTGTATTCATATTTCTTAGGTAATATTGTTGCAAATCTATGTGCTTCATCATTGCGTGTGGTTGTTACGTGCTATAGATTAACGCATCGTTTTTCTTGTTTTTGAGTGGATCTTTGAATTAGGAGCACCTTTTAATTTTTTTGAAGCCATTAGGAATACATTTTTAATTTTTTTGAACCCAATCAGAGTATAGTTCTAAAAATAAATACATAATCATGGTCAAAAAGTGGACGCCTTCCTTTATAACTAAGATAATCTAGTAAAACCCATGTAAGTTAATTTTTGTTAACCAAAACAGATATCTATTTCCATGATTACATAATATTTAAGATACCTTCAAAAAATATTATGAATTAGAATTCAGAATTATGGCTAACCAAGTGGTGCAACTGTGGACCATCGGATAAAGCTTACGGATTAGTGTCACATGGCAAGCTAATGATGAAAAACTTCCTTTCTTACTTATTTTGTAGGTCCTTGTGAGAGGGTGTCGACATTTGTTTACATCCCTCTTTAAACATATGCATTGGGTATTGGGTCACACACAAATTTTCCCATTCAATTTTGCTTTGTTTTTTTCTCGATTTCTTACAATGCTTCCAAGTGTTTTTCCATCCATCATTTTCTAATTTTTTGGAATCTATCGTAATTAAAATAGTTCATTGTTACATTTCTTCTCACAATCTAATACTTTATTGTGACAAAAAAATGTTTTAAAATGCTAGTGTCACTTTCTCTCTCACAAAGGACTCTCTTATCTTATAATTATTAAAGCCCTCTCAGTAGCCTTATGCAGGCCATAGTGAATTTCACCTTGTTATTTTTATGACCTCGGCATGATATAACATGGCATTGGCTATAGGAGCCCTAGTTGTCGCACGGCACCAAGTGACATGGGTGGGGTGGGAGGGGATCAACGACTGACGATGTGTGAGCAGTGAGATGTGTGTGTTGTAAATTTGTCGATTCTGCGCCCCTCCTCTCCACCTCGAGACTTGAACCGAGACATCACCCTTGGTAGCTCCATGCCCTAACCACTTTTACCCATGTGTACTTCTTGAAAGTTAATGGAAGTCCGCGTGGTATTGTAAATGCAGACACTCCCACCCTTGATCCTCTCCAACCCCACCTGTGTCACTTAGAGAGGAAGCTAGTCATCCTGAGTCCCAACTTGTTATTGAGCACTTTTCACATGCCATTGGCTCCAAGTTCTATTGGTAGAGTTAGGAAACATCATTCTCAAAAGCTACCCCTAGTCAGTGGAGATTTTGGGATGGTCGACCTTTTTTTGGGAGGTATGAACATTGCTTCACCATCGCATTGCAATTGCTTCCAATAGAAAGTGATTACTCTCTCCTAGCCAATTGCACCGGAGAGGGAGTGGAGTGGTAATTTTAGAATTGTTTGCATTTGTAGGGGTGCCCTTTATGCACATGCACATTTGTCAATAGAGCTAGGAAACATCGGTCTCTCAAAAGCTACCCCTAGTTGGCAGAGATTTTGGGGTGTTCGACCTTCTTTTGGGAGGTATGCCCATCACTTCACTATCGCAATGCAGTTGCTTCCAATGGAAGGAGTTTCATGGAGATTCACTACATGTTACAGATGTCACACATGTCTACTCTCTCCCTACCCTCGCCACTAACCCACATGAATGGAGTGTTTCTCCTCACCATTGCAACAAAACAACATTGTGGATGTCTTTAGTGCCTCCTATCAAGAGAAACTTCTGTGACTTTGCTAGCATGCCATGGATTTAAGCCCTACCTACTTACATCAAAAAACAAAGTCCTCTCTGTCCAGCTCTGTCTAAATCTGCAGAGTTGAGAAACTAGTCTCTAACGCATGCCCTCTCAAACAATCTAGTTTTCAAATTGGAAGATGTTAGTCGCTTGGTGACAAGCTTGCTTACTTGAGACTTCAATTACCTCCAACGTGTGACACTGCTCTAAGTGAGACCTGAGTGTGCAATCTTCATGATGAATGGCACACAACATTGAATGAGGGGGGGCAATGGTATCAAAGAGAGGGACAAATTTAGGGTCACTAGTGTTACCATATACATGTGGTAATGATGTGTGTGAACACATTTAGAACCGTTGGGGCATTTTTTCCTTCAGTAGGAGGTTTTTTCTCCCGTGCATTGTATATACGCCCATCACTCTAGGGCTATCTTATCTTTCCACTGCACACTAAGTAATACACTCTCTGTTGTGTGCCTTAAGGTTTCTTCATCTTCTCCAAGCTGTGTGAGTTTCCCGGCAACCCTATTTCCAACAATTGGTATCAGAGCCGGTTGCATCCTCTCAGGCTTAGTCGACAGTGTTGCCAACACATGCCTGCTCACTTTCTTTGAATTATGTGAGCTTTGGAGAGCATCAATAGGTTGACAAATATTTTGGGAAACCTCGTCTACTCAAAATTTTCATTTGGGCTCATTTCGGCCTCCGTTTTCACTATGAGCAGTGCTGCGTAAGCTATTTCATCATTTTGTGCAGGATTTATGTCATCAATGCCAATTTTTGTCCCTTACAATGTTCTACGATTTGTGCTATATAGCATGTGTTTTTCCGTCTTTGTTTCTCCCCTTTTCGGGTAGTTTTCACATCCAGATGTAGGCATTCACCATGGCTGACAACAACACATATGTGTTCAAGATGTTTGCTGCTAAGGATAGATTGTATGGGGACAATTACCCTATGTGGGCTTATACAATGCAACATGTCCTTGTGTCAAAGGGAGTTTGGAACATTATGCAAGGCATTGATGCACGTCATGGTTCTATGGATACAGGCAATGTTGAAGATGCTGCAAGTTTTGCTGCAAGGTTTGTTGTTGTTTGAGCTATTTTGCCTACGGCTTAGCAAGCTTGGGATATAAGAGATGCACAGGATCATGCATTGATCACATTGTCTATGAAGCACACTATTACTCCTCACATTCGGTTAACAAAATCGGCAAAGCACGCTTGGGATATTTTAAATGGTCTTTATGCAAGTCGCAATGAGGCAAAAATTGCATTGTTGCGTAAAGAGCTGCAGTCGAAGATTATGCATGAGGAAGACGAAATGAAGCTTTCTTTGCTGGTGTCAAGGATATAAATGAGCAACTTATTTCTGTAGGCGAAGTCATTTTTGACAGTTCGCTTGTGCATACTGTTCTTGATGCTTTGCCAGATTCGTACCAGACTTTTGCTAGTACTTGGAGATCACTTATGACCCAGGGAAATCTTGAAGTTGTCAAGTTTGATGTGATGCATGATGCATATTGATATTGCAAGAGTCACTTTCCAAAAAAAAAAGGTCTAAACAATGTGTAGTTGAACAAGCTTTTATTGTTGCTAATTGAAAAGGTGGTAATAGCAATGTAACCATTTCTCATGGTTCTTCTACGAGTATTAGGAAAATCTTATGTTCCTAATGCTTCTACTGGTAGCACTTCGTCTGGGATTTCTGGTGATAAGAAAAAAAAGAAGATGCGTTGTTATTATTGTAAAGATAATAATCACTTGATATTGAAGGCAAAAGAGGCTAAGAAGAAAGAGGTTGGATATACTATAGGGTCCAATACAAGTGCAAGTATTGTAGAGTCTTGTGTGAAAGGGAATTGTGATGTTGATGTAGATGTAGAGTGGGCTTTTAGTGCAGAGTGTACTTATGATCCTGATGTCCATGATGCTTGCATGTGAGTTGTTGCCGATTCACATGTCTGGTATTTAGACAATGGTGCTACAAAGCACAGTACCTCACATTGATTTGTTTACCTCTCTTGAGTCCGTCCCTCATGGGAATATTGTCACTTGTGCCAACAATGCCTCTTATCTAGATCAAGGAATTGGAAAGATTGTGCTTACTGCTGCAAATGGCATTTCTTTCACACGTGTTGGTACATTGTATGTACCTGGGATCAAGAAGAATCTTTTGTCAATATCTACACTTGCTAGACTTGACTTGTAGTCAAATTTGTTGATGACAGATGTATAGTACATGATCTTACTTTCGATGATGAAATTGTTGCATCGGGCATTTTATGCCATGGGTTGTAAAAGCTCACTTTATATGACAAGTGTGGGCAAAATTTTGCAAATAAATTTGTGGATTCTAAGGCTATTTCAAATGCAAAACTTTGGTATGCACACTTTGGGCATTTGAATTTTGCCAGTTTGTTGTGTTTGCAGAAATCTGATATGGTTGCTTCTTTGTCGCCTCTTGAAGCACCTATCAAAAATGCTTATGAACGTTGTACTTTGGGTAAGATGCATCATTCAAAGTTTCCAAAGGATGGTTAAATTAGGGCTACATGCCGTTGCAGCTTGTGCATAGTGATGTTTGTGGGCCCATGCAAATTCCGTCCTTGGAAAATTATATGTACTTCGTGACTTCATTGATAATTAATCCAAGCATGCATGGGTATATCCGATTAAAGCTAAGTCCGAAGTGTTTATGTGTTTCAAACAATTTATGGCTATGGCTGAAAATGTCTCGAAATGTACTATGGGCACCCTCCGTTTCGATCGAGGGGGGGAGTATATGTCTCATGAATTTAATGCATTTTTGGTTAGTTGTGGGATAAAACACCAATGTATAGTGCCATATACACCTCAGCGAATGGTGTTGCTGAGAGGAAAAATAGGTCACTTACAAAAATGGCATGATGTATGGTCAAAAGTTAAGCTTTGCTGCATTCGTTTTGACTTGAGGCCATCATGTGTGCCACTTATGTACTTAACATGTGTTGTACAAAATCTTTGCAATCTATGTTAGGACTAGGGTTAGCTCACGGTGGATAAGGTTAGTGGCATTCATGGTGGCATAACTTAATCCTACTAGATGAGACAACACTTAGACACAAGCTTAATGCAAAGTAGAAATACGCTAGATTACTTGATGATAAATTGAGTACATTGAGTGTGCTTATATATAGCACTTGGAAATGGGAACCTGTTGATGTAGGAGATGATGTGTGTCACTTTACTAACATTCACTAGCATTTAATATAGGTTGATTAGGTAGCTTGGGTCTTCACATGGGTGAGAGTTCATGGTCATGTTGTAATGTGAATGGCCTATGACCTTTGAGAATAGCGGAATTAAGAGAGTTAGAGTGAGCATTCATGTGAGATTACTTTGAGAACATAGGGGGTGAACTTAATTGATGGTAGCAACATAAACATAGTACTTAATTAACTTGGCATGAACAATAATTTTGCAAGAGAGAGAGTATTAGAGAACATGACAATAGTTGAGGACTGGATTTACTTGGAGCTGGTCCACCCTCCAAAAGGCTTTTGTATTATAGATTCTCCCATCAAGAGAGACTTGGTACAATACAATCTTTGTGTTCCTTGTGACCTTGGTGATCTATGAAGATGGAAAGCTTCATGCATCATGAACATAACATAAACTTTGCAAAAAGCATTAACTATCCCAAGCCTCAATCCCAAAGCCTCAAACACTTTCGAACGTGGAGAAAGCTAGGGGGAATGAGGATAGGGAAGAGGAAGAAGAAACATTCCATATGAGAAAGAAATAGTTTCTCACTTATTATCACTCTTCTTGTTTTGCATAGCATAATAGCATAGTAATGAAGATGAAGAAGATGGCAAGCTTAAGCATTGAAGCATGGCTCTTGGTTGGATTTGCATTCCATAGCCAAGAGTGTTGCTGTAGGCTCTCCACTTCTCAACATTCTTGGAGAACGAGATGAAGTTCTTGCACTTTGCACTCCACACAATGAGAGAATGTGTGTGTGTGTGGGGGGGGGGGGGGGAGAGTATACCCCCCCTCTCATGCTTGGTCCACCTCTCTCTCTCTCTCTCTCTTTTGTATTATTTTATTATTTCATTTGGACATGTGTGCTCTTTTTCCTCTTTGAGAGAAAGAACTTAATTATTTATTTTTATGTATCTAAATTCTCATTGGATCCCTTCAAAACCTAACCAATAGCATTCAAGCACATCATGAGGGCCACATATCGAGGATCATTTGAACATGTGTCTTTTATGCTTATTAAGTCATTTGGTTGAATTGAATACTTCAAGGACTTAGTCAATCAAGCAAGCATGTGTCTTTTATGCTTCTTAAGTCACTTGTTTTGAATTGAGTACTTCAAACCTTAGTCAATCAAGCATGGATGTTCATGCCTCTTGAGAATTTATGTTTGAATTTAACATTTCAAAAACCTTAGTCATTTAAGCATAAAAATAACCTCAAGCTTTGGGCAAGGTTCCCACAACCACTTTAAGTGTCTTAGCACCTCATGCTTGGGTACGATTCCCACCTCGAGGTTAACCCTAGCTTGCATAAGGTCAAATGACTTTTTAACACTAACTTTTGGAGGTCTTTAATGAAGCTAACCCTAAGGTCTTTTAAGCTCCATTAGATGCACGTTGCTCTTATATAGACTACCGTCGTTTATTGCCATTTGGAAGATAACCATCCTTCAAGGTGAACGGTTCTTATTTTTTTCCCTAATGCAAAGGCTGTAATTACCTACTTAAAGTCTTGGTCAGTAGCATACTCATCTATCATAAAAGATAGATCATTGTGAGGTGCTATAGACACCACACTTACCCTTGGCCGTTGTGAAAGTGCATCGACCACTTGATTGTGCTTGCTAGCAATGTGAGCAATATGAAATTTAAATTTCAAAAGAAACTTTGCCCACCTCATTTGTTTGTCGAAAATCTTGGTTTTCGTCATGAAGTACTTAAGACTTTGTGATCCATTCGTAGGATGAATGGAGCCCCAAAGAGATAGTGCTTCCATGTGTCTAGGGCATGTAGAATAGCTAAAAGCTCTTTTTTGTATATGCCCAAGACCTGTTCATCGACATTGTGCCTTCGGCTCTCATATGCTATGGCATGCCCTTCTTGAAGAAAAACTGCTCCAAGGCAATCACCACAAGCATCACATTGGATCTCAAATGGCTTTGAGAGATCCGAAAACATAAGGACTAGTTGAGAGGTAAGCTTCTCTGTGAGCTTGTCAAAAGCATTTTGTCCTTAGTACTCCATGAATATTTAACGTTCTTCCTTGTTAAGTCATGCAATGGTCATGCTATTTGAGAGAATTTTGCTATGAAGCGTCTATAGTATGCACACATACCAATAAGCTTCTTAGCTCATGTAGATTCCTTGGATTAGGCCATGTTTTTATTACCTCCAACTTTGATGGATTCATAAATATACCATCTAGATAGATAACGTGACCTAAATATTGAATCTCTTGTAGGAAAAATTCACTTTTCTTTTGATTAATGAAAAGCGTATTCTCTCTCACAACTTGAAAGATTACCTGGAGGTGTCACTTGCACTCCTCAAGAGAATTTGAAACCGGCCTGTTTAATCCAAAAAGGGCGGTAGACCTTAGACTTAAACCTTATTTGCTTTCACCCATTTAATTTGCCGCCCACTTTACCTGTACTTTCAAGACACAACAAAGGGGAAAGGGATACAGGTTGCTAGATTGCACCTGTATGAGAAGATCGACACCAGATTAGTCCCTAAACAGGCACCCCTTTCGATATTTCTTTATTCTTTAAAAGAGGGAATAAAAGCTGTGGTTCCCTACAAGCTGTCCCACACAATCTTGGTTGAATTTCAACTGTTCTGGCACGATTTTGGCAGCATAATTGTACTAGCACCCTTCACAGTCAGTATCCCCACGCATTGGATGACTTTCTTGACGCATACAGACACTTTGCAAAACCTGGCGAGAATCGGCAGCACATCGAATTCTCTGTTTTCTGCCCCGAAAATGCGCCAGATCACTTGTATAGCGGTCCCCTCGTGTCCCCGAACCTCCTGGGGGTATTGGGGTCCGTTTAGGGCCGAAACCCTAAACCTGCAAAAATACACAACAGGCTGTAATCCACTGTTTTGGGCTCCGTTTCGCGTGCAGGTCACATCCGTAGCAAGTCCTCGAGCTCCCGCACCTGTAGGGCTACTTGCCCTTTGAATCGGACAAGATTTCGCACGTGAAACCTCTCCGAATCACTTGTACCTGCGGGGGATTAGCTGCTAGCTAATCCATTACCTGTGCAAGAGGCTCTTGCCTCGGCAATCACGCATGAACCCACACAACTGTACATTGGTCAATTGAAAAGCCCACTAGAGGGGAATAACATACTGCCATACGGGAGAGAGAGAGAGCAGTGTGTAGTGTGCAGGGCATCACTCCTGGAACCGCACTGTACATAAGAGGGAAAGGAAGCACTCAATAGCTCTTAACCTGTGACAGAGACCTCCAAAATGATCCTCCCAGCTATAAATTCAATGCTACCTTCTCTTGCATGAGGAAAGTGCACAGAAATGTGCCACTTGGCACATTACAGGCCATTTTTCGACTCGGGTTTGTCGCCTAAAAATCTCCCAACTGGTTGCCTAGCTGGCTTCGCGGCAGAGTAATAAAATGTTCCCCTTGTCATTCCGGAGGGAATGACGCTAATACATTTCAGGTCCAAAATAGCAGTTCCCTAAATTTTAGGAGATGCTGCCATTGTATCTTTCTAGGTCATCTGACCCTCTTTGTACACTGCAGCCACACCAAGAACTGAAATGTAGCCTCTGTAGCAAAGGATTCCACTTTGGCTAGTCAATGACCCCACTTTGGCTAACCATAGTCCTTGTCCAACCTTAGTGCTCTCTTGCCCTCAGGCTTGGACTCCCTTTGAACAGTTTTACACTAGCTATGCAATGCAAGGCAGTTAGATTTCCAGACGGGTGTTTCCAAAAAGCGAAAATGAATAAATAATAAGAAAGAAGTCAACAAAAAGGATAAATAGTAGTCACATGTTGGTGACATACCCCCCTCTTGAAATCTCAAACGTCCTCGTTTGCATCTATGTCGTACATGCTCATAGTCAACACTTGGGTGTGCGCACACCTATCGACACATGTACGACACATACATGTTCTTTGTCATTCTTGGTGTATTCACACCTCATTGACACATGTATTGCCTACGTGTGAACCCTGTCGCAATGACATAGTGGTAGCTTTGCACTCTGCCATTGCTTTGAGTCATTAACTTTCCAATGACAAAATGGTAGCTACACATTTGGCCACTGTCTTTTAGTACATGTTGGATCCAGTAACACTTTCGAGCATACCCAAACCGACAGTTTAAGAATGCAGTTACACATGTACTGTTTAATAGAAGCAGTTAATGTATCCTTGACAAACTAACAAGTAATACTCACTTCTATAGCACTAACGAAGCTTTTGGACATTCCATAAGAGCAATTGCCAAACTGACAATCTGTATAGCTCTAACATTCATGTAACATGTACTTCATTTCTTTCAGAAGCCATGGTCACACTGACAATCCATGTAGCTCTGAAACTCAAGGGGTCAAGGTAGGTTGCAAATCGAAGGCTTCAAGGTAAAGTGATAACACAGTTGGTGACTCTGCAAGTTCACCTTCTTCCATCCACTTAGCATCCATTGGTGGATAGTTTCTGAACTTCACCAAGTAACGCCTAGCAACCTTGCCTTTCACATTTCTTTCTTTATGTGCCAAAATCTGTTCCGGGACCAAGATCTCGTCAAGTTCCTCGACTTTAGGTTGATCTTCAGCTGGCATATCTTCTGGCACATCACCCACATAGGGTCTGAGAAGACTCACATGAAACGCATTGTGAATCTTCCAACTCTCAGGCAATTTCAGCCTATATGCAACATCACTAATTATGTCGCATACTTGAAAAGGCCCATAGTAACGCATGCTGAGCTTTGGAAACATTATTTCCTTGCCCTTCATCTTCTTTAACCTTGCCTTTTCAAAGTGTAGAAGCACCCAATCACCAAGTGAAAATACCACTTCACGACGGTGACGATTAGCCGCTTTCTATTGCTTTGCCTGAGTCTTTTCCAAGGCCACTTTGACCTTCTTGTACATTTCATCCATGTCCTGAACATACTTATCTGCTTCAAATATCTTGTCCTTTGTATGCAGTATGGGAGGAACTTTCTTGCCACCTTCAACTATCTCAAAAGGTGCCTTGCCAGTTGATGAATGCACTGTATTATTGAACATAGTGGGCATTTCATTAAAATAGATTCCTAATGAGAATTACAAGAGTGCTTGGGCGGAGAGAGCAACAAAAAGCATAACACCTAGTTAGATAGCATGAACAATACTTTCAAAAGAGAGAGAAATTAAGCTATTGACAACAGTTGAGGACCGGATTTGCATGGAGTCGGTCCCCCCTCCAAAAGGCTTTGTATTATGGTTTATCCCATCAAGAGAGACATTGTACAATACAATTCTTTGTGTTCCTTCAAGACTAGCTAGTGCAATGAAGATGAAAGCTTCATGCACTAAACAAAACACTTAGCAAACACAACATCAATTATCCCCGGTCTCAGACCCAAGACCTCATACACCTTCGAAGATGGTGAGAGCTAGCAGGGTATGAGAGTAGATTGAGAGGAAGAAGGAGTATCTTACGAGAAAGATGTACATCTCCTCACATAATCAATCATATTAGCATAGCTTAGCTTAGTAATTAGCATGGTAGAGGAGATGAGCATGCATTGAAGCTTGGCTCTTGGTTGGATTTGCATCCACATGCCAAGAGTGTGTCGATGTAGGCTTCTATCTCACAAGCTTGGAGTAGGTGATGAGCTCTCCATTAAACCTTGGGAAGGGATAGTCTTTTTCTTGCTTCTCCATAGACTGTGTGAGAGTCTGTGTGTGATAATGCCTTGCAAAAATCAGCCCCCTCTCTCTCTTGGGCGAGCCCTCTTGCTAATTGCTCTTGCTATCCTCCCATTGGACCTTCCCAGGGCTAGCCAATGACTATTAAGCAGCATAAGTGATAGCCTTCTGACATGTGTCCCCCTTTCCCCTTTTGTGAGAGCTTTAGGTAATTTAATAATTCAACGAAACTCTCATTGGACCCCCTTGCCTCCTGGCCAATAGGAATCAGGCAAGCCATTGGGCTGCTGAATGCTCATTGGACCCCTTGGGAGACTGTCCAATAGTCTTCTAGAGGACTTAATTCTCATTGGTTCTTTTATTAAGTGTTTTTAAATTAATTATACTAGATTTACTCTAGCCTAATTCTCATTGGTCCACCTTCAAGGCCATCCAATAGGAATTGGGTACACCTTGTGGGCATCTGGCCTAGGGAGCTGACATCTGTCCCTCATTCCCTTTGTGTAAAGGGAGCTTGTGTGTGTGTGTGTGTGGCTTTCTCTCTCATCCCCTACATGCAAGGCTCGCCCCCTCCCAAGTAGGGATTGCAAAGACTTTTTTGTACACACAAAAGCATCCAATTCCCTTAAGGTTCACCTTTGGACACAACCTTTGAATTTTGGAACCTTAGCATTTTGGAAGTCTTAATGGGCTGAACCTTAGGGTCTTTTTAGCCCATTGTTGCACATGGCTCTTTTGCAGATGGCCCCCCCTTTGGATCCCTATTTTCCCTCCTTTGGATCCCTACTGTGGCCGGTCTGCTAGCTTAACCAATATTCTAGCTTTTTCTCCCCTGACACTTCCCCATATTAAATGATCAGTTTAACATGAGAAAATAATTTAGGAGAATTAGATATTGATTATTATGACATAGGCCAATAGAAGAATGTCTCAACCGCTTTAACTGTAGCATCGATACCACGATGCCCTGCATACGGTGGGACATGACTCTCTTCCATAACTTTGCGTCGCAATGGCTTTGTGACACACAATCTGCCATGCATCATCATGAAGCCATCTTTGAGGAGATAGTGTTCATGACGTTGTCCATCCATTAGCTGCTCGAAGACCCTTGCAAAATCTTCATCATATTGTTCCCTCATATCATCAAGCTCATGATGATAAGGAATTGACACAGCTGAAATTTGTGGCTTCCTTGACAAGGCATCAGCCACATCGTTCTTCTTGCCTTCCACATGCACAATCTGAAAATGGAACATGGACAAGATATTTGCCCATCGCATATGCTTCTCAGATAACTTTGCCTGTGTCAAGAAGTATCGCAAGGTCTGATCATCCGTTTGGACAACGAAATCTGCACCTAGCAGGTAGTGTTTCCAACTTAAGAGCGCATGAATCACGACTTGCAGTTCTTTTTCATAGACTTGCATAGTCTTTTCTGGCCCTTGCAAGATTCTACTCTCATAGGCTACTACCCTGCCATCTTGCATTAGCACTACACCAATGCTACTACCGCAGGCGTCACACTGGACCACAAATGACTTCCTAAGATCTGGCAACACGATGACTGGATCTGAAGTCATCTTTTCCTTTAAGAGATTAAAAGTTGAAATCTCTTTTTGTGTCCATCTGAAGGTGACTGCCTTCTTCCGAAGAGCATGTAAAGGTGAAGCAATCTCAGCGAAATTTTGGATAAACCTTTGGTAATAGGAGCATAGTCCCAAGAAGCTTTGGACATCCTGCACAGTCTTCAAATCTGGCGATGACTTGATCGCTTCAACTTTAGCAGGATCCATTCTGACACCATCCTTTGAGACAATGTGTCCGAGGAAGTGAATCTCTTCCAAAAAAAAATTCACTTTTCTTTGCATTGATGAGCAACCTATGGCTACGTAGCTCTTTGAACACAATGGCCAAGTGATGCCTATGCTCCTCTTCATTCTTTGAGTAGACTATCAAGTTGTCAAAGAATGTACCAACAAACTATTGGTGTGGACGGAAACTTATGTCCATCATCCTATTGAACGTAGCAGGAGCATTTGTGAGACCAAAGGGCATCACTAAAAATTCGTGAAGGCCAAACGTCGTTCTAAAAGCAGTCTTGTGTACATCCTCTGATGTAATGCGGATCTGATGGTACCCACTCTTTAGATCTATCCTGCTAAACATAGTTGCTCCTTCTAATTTGTCTAGAATATCATCAATTCTAGGTATAGGGAACCTATTCTTGATGGTATTCTTGTTCAGTGCACGGTAGTCGATGCACATACGCCATGAGCCATCCTTTTTCTTCACCAACAACATTGGAGAACAGAATGGAGATGAACTGGGCTGAATCAGCCCCTTTTCTAACAACTCCTGTACTTGGCTCATTATCTCTTTCTGTTGAGTTGCACTAACCCTGTACGGAGGCCTATTTGGTGGGCTACTACTTGGCACCAAATCTGTCGCATGGTCCTCGGGTCTCTCTGGCAGTAATTGAGACGGTAATGAATCGAAAAAACAGTCACTATACTGTTGTAAAATCATTTACCTTTCTTTATCTAACACATATAAATTTGATTCATCACAATCTGACACTTCACGTGCAAAAATCAAGTATGCAGAAAGATGATTTTTCATTACAGAAGTAATAGCAGAAGCTGATACAGTGGGAATAGACTTCCCTTTAAGCTTTACATCCAGAATGTGAGTCTTTCCCCTGCTCTGTGTAGTGATCTTTTTGTTGTAGGCATCCATGATTCCCTGTACACGATACAACCAAAGAATGCCTAGCAACACATCACATCCATCCAGTGGCATGATGTAAAATTCTTCAGCATCTACATAGGACTGGATATGTAGGTGCAACTTTCCAATGATGGGTGTCACAGCCTCTGTATGGCCAGGACATGCCCAACCTTCCTCTGCTGTATACCCCATCTCTTCAGGTATGATTCCCAACTTTGAAGCCAATTATGGGGAAATGAAGTTAATGGATTTGGCAATTGGATCAAAGAAGATAAGCACTGTTTGACCCCTGACCTTTCCCCATGCTCTGCAAAGCTCACTTGCATCTGAATTTGGCTTGTCGCCCACCATATCTGGCACTAGACCATCCATGGGCCTCTTTCCTTTCCTGTCCTCCTTGTCTTCATAATCAGCTGGACTTTTCTTTTGAGGACAATTCTGAGCAATGTGGCCAGGCTGCTCACAGATAAAGCATTTGTTCTCTGACCTCAGGACCTTCTTTTGCTCTTCTGACTTGCGAAGAAAAGGTCTTTTCCATTTCTTTGTTGGTCCCTTTTCTGATTTAGCCATAACTTTGCCTTTCCTTGCTTTGGCTGGCTCCTCAGTCGCTCTAGGAACCTCATTGAGAACGTACTTCTTCGCTGAATTTTTCTTTGCTGATCCTTCCTTGACGCCAGTATTAAATTCACAATCTTCTCGCTCGAGCAAACCATTGCCAGTGTTTGCTACCTCGATGAGCCGCGTCAAAGTAGTGACTTTGTCTTCGTGCAGTACTTTCTCAATCCTTTGGGTAGGCCACAACAATATTTTTCAATCTTTTCTATCAATGGCACAAACCTATAGGAAGTTACTGGAAGTAGAGCTTTCCAATACTTCCGATTGTAGTCATCCAGATTCTTGCAAGTAGCAGCATTAAGCTGGTGCCATTTTGTCATGACATCTGCTTCAAAGTCATCAGATAACCATGCTGCTGCAAAAATATGCTTGAAGTTAATCCATGTGGACGGAGCTTGCCCTTGAAGCAATAATGTTGTCCACCATTGTCCCACATTCCCTATCAAGAAAGTGGCTGCCTTGCGGACCTTTGAACCCTGTGTAAATTTTCCCCCTGCATAGGCCTTGTCAAATTGCTGGAGGATCGAGAGAGCCTTCTTCCTGTCATCAAACCCTATAAAGTTCATGAATGTCACACCTTTGCCACCTTCTTTGTACGGAGTTGGCCTCTCCAGCAGCGTTAAGTTGTCATATGGAAGTGACCGAAACATGGGAACACTGTTAGGGTTCATCTGTGTTCCTTGATCGCTATTAAGTTGACCTGGAAATGCCATATTTGGCTGTTGATTTGTAATTCTAGCCATACCAAAATTTGCATGTGGCATCCCAAATTGGCCCTGAGTGCTTTGAAACCCTGGTTGCATGCCCATGACACCATACCTGGGGTTAGGCATCATTGTTTGAGCACCCCCGAACACTGTTCCTGGCGTGTAAAATTGATTTCCAGGTGCATGACCAACGATGCTCTAGAATACCGATCCATCTCCAAAATAGCCAGGGTGTACTGAAGGTGGTGGGAAGACTTGTTGCATAGCCTGTAGGTTGCTTCCCTGCCCATTAGAACCAACTATAGGCTGCCGAAAGGTGGCTGGCTGAAATGGTACAGCTTGAAAGACTGGCATTTCAGCCACCTGTTCTTGCATCGTAGGCATAGGTTTTGGAGACTGCATGGTCTCCGTCAAGTGTACAGGTGTTTCCATTGATTCTGCGGTAAGAATCACCTGTGCTTGAGCCTTAACAGGTTTCTGAATATGATCCAGTGACCCAACTTGGTGAGATGGAAGAGGAGGTTGCAGAAAGGCTAAAAACCTCGGGTTCTGCATTACCTGTGTGAACATAGCCACATCAGTAGCCAACTGGGTCCTGAATATATCATCATCTGTCTACGGTGGTCTTAAAGACTCACCTACTTCATGTGTCTGTTGACCCTGTGAAGAGGAAACCTCTTCAGTCACATAATCTGATCTGTCAGCCATAATTGCAATTCCCTGTGTCTGATCTATGATCCCCCGTGTCTTCAAGCCCAAACTGACCAAGGCTCACTTCTATGGGAAAAAGTGATTTAGTCCCGGCTCATCAAGTTGGGTCACTGGATCATATTCAGAAGCCTGTTAAGACTCAAGCACATGTGATTCTTACCGCAGAATCAATGGAAACACCTGTACACTTGACGGAGACCATGCAGTCTCCAAAACCTATGCCTACGATGCAAGAACAGGTGGCTGAAATGCCAGTCTTTCAAGCTGTACCATTTCAGCCAGCCACCTTTCGGCAGCCTATAGTTGGTTCTAATGGGCAGGGAAGCAACCTACAGGCTATGCAACAAGTCTTCCCACCACCTTCAGTACACCTTGGCTATTTTGGAGGTGGATCAGTATTCCAGAGCATGGATGGTCATGCACCTGGAAATCGGTTTTACACGCTAGGAACAGTGTTCGGGGGTGCTCAAACGATGATGCCTAACCCCATGTATGGTGTCATGGGCATGCAACCAGGGTTTCAAAGCACTCAGGGCCACTTTGGGATGCCACAGGAAAATTTTGGTATGGCTGGAATTACAAATCAACAGCTAAATATGAAATCTCCAAGTCAACTTAATAGCGGCCAAGGAACAAAGATGAACCCTAACAGTGTTCCCATGTTTCAGTCACTTCCAATGACAACTTAACGCCGTTGGAGAAGCCAACTCCGTACAAAGAAGGTGGCAAAGGTGTGACATTCACGACCTTTACAGGGTTTGATGACAGGAAGAAGGCTCTCTCATTCCTCCAACAATTTGACAAGGCCTATGCAAGAGGAAACTTTACAGAGGCTTCAAAGGTCCGCAAGGCAGCCACCTTATTGACAGGGAATGCGGACAATGGTGGACAACTTTATTGCTTCAAGGGCAAGCTCCGTCCACATGGATTTACTTTAAGCAGATTTTTGCATCAGCATGGTTATCTAATGACTTTGAAGCAGATGTCATGACAAAATGGCACCAGCTTAATGCTGCTACTTGCAATAATTTGAATGACTTCAATCGAAAGTTTTGGAAAGCTCTACTTCCAGTAACTTCCTATAGGTTTGTGCCATTGACAGAACAAATTGAAAAATACTGTCATGGCCTACCCAAAGGATTGAGAAGGTACTGCACGAAGTCACCAGTTTGACGTAGCTCATTGAGGTAGCAAACACTGGCAATGGTTTGCTCAAGGGAGAACATTGTGAATTCAATATTGGCGTCAAGGAAGGATCAGCCAAGAAAAATTCAGCGAAGAAGTACGTTCTCAATGAGATTCCTAGAGCGACTCAGGAGCCAGCCAAAGCATGGAAAGGCAAAGCCACGGCTAAACCAGTAAAGGGACCAGCAAAGAAATGGAAAAGGCCTTTTCCTCGCAAGTCGGAAGAGCAAAGGAAGGTCCTAAGGTCAGAGAACAAATGCTTTATCTGTGAGTAGCCCGGCCACATTGCTCAGAATTGTCCTCAAAAGAAAAGGCCAGCTAATTCTGAAGACAAGGAGGACAGGAAAGGAAAGAGGCCCATGGCTGGTCTAGTGCCAGATATGGTGGGCGACAACCCAAATTCAGATGCAAGTGAGCTCTGCAGAGAATGGGGAAAGGTCAGGGATCAAAAAGTGCTTATCTTCTTTGATCCAGGTGCCAAATCCAACTTCATTTCCCCAGAATTGGCTTCAAAGTTGGGAATCAGACCTAAAGAGATGGGGTATACAGCAGAGGCAGGTTTGGCATGTCCTGGCCATACAGAGGCTGTGACACCCATCATTGGAATGTTGCACCTACATATCCAGTCCTATGTAGATGTTGAAGATTTTTACATCATGCCATTGGATGGATGTGATGTGTTTCTAGGCATTCCTTGGTTGTATCGTGCACAGGGAATCATGGATGCCTACAACAAAAAGATCATTGTACGGAGGAGGGGAAAGACTCACATTTTGGATGTAAAGCTTAAAGGGGAGTCTATTCCCACTGTATCAGCTTCTACTATTACTTCTGTAATGAAAAATCATCTTTCTGCGTACTTGATTTTTCCACGTGAAGTGTCAGATTGTGATGAATCAAATTTATTTGTGTTAGATAAAGAAAGGTCAATGTTTTTGCAACAGTATAGTGACTGTTTTTCCGATTCATTACCGTCTCAATTACCGCCAGAGAGACCTGAGGACCATGCGATAGATTTGGTGCAAGAAAGTAGCCCACCAAATAGGCCTCCGTACAGGGTTAGTGCGGCTCAGCAGAAAGAGATAATGAGCCAAGTATAGGAGCTGTTAGAAAAGGGGCTGATTCAGCACAGTTCATCTCCATTCTGTTCTCCAATGCTGTTGGTGCAGAAAAAGGATGGCTCATGGTGTATGTGTATCGACTATCGTGCACTGAACAAGAATACCATCAAGAATAGGTTCCCTATACCTAGAATTGATGATATTCTAGACAAATTAGAAGGAGCAACTATGTTTAGCAGGATAGATCTAAAGAGTGGGTACCATCAGATCCGCATTAGATCAGAGGATGTGCACAAGACTGCTTTTAGAACGACGTTTGGCCTTTACGAATTTTTAGTGATGCCCTTTGGTCTCACAAATGCTCCTGCTACGTTCAATAGGATGATGGACATAATTTTCCGTCCACACCAGCAGTTTGTTGGTACATTCTTTGATGACATGATAGTCTACTCAAAGAATGAAGAGGAGCATCGGCATCACCTGGCCATTGTGTTCAAAGAGCTACGCAGCCATAGGTTGCTCATCAATGCAAAGAAAAGTGATTTTTTTCTGGAAGAGATTCACTTCCTGGGACACATTGTCTCAAAGGATGGTGTCAGAATGGATCCTGCTAAAGTTGAAGCGATCAAGTCATGGCCAGATTTGAAGACTGTGCAGGATTTCCGAAGCTTCTTGGGACTATGCTCCTATTACCGAAGGTTTATCCGAAATTTCGCTGAGATTGCTGTTACCATATACATGTGGTAGTGATGTGTGTGAACACACTAGGACCGCCGGGGCATTTTTTCCCTCTTTAGGAGGTTTTTTCCCCCGTGCATTGTATATACGCCCATCACTCTAGGGCTATCTATCTTTCCATTGCACACTAAGGAATACACTCTCTATTGTGTACCTTGAGCTTCCTTCGTCTTCTCCAAGCTGTGTGTGTTTCTCTGCAACCCTAATTCCAACAATTGGTATCAGAGCAGGTCACGTCCTCCCGGGCTTAGTCGCAAGCTGCTCCAGCACACGCCTGCTCACTTTCTCCGATTTCAGTGAGCTTTGGCAAGCGTTCGCAGGTCGACAAATATTTTGGGAAAGCTCGAAGAGCTTGGTCTGCTCAGAATTTTGATTTGGGCTCATTTCGGCCTCCGTTTCCACTACGGGCAGTACTGCACAGGTTATTTCGTCATTTTGTGCAGATTTTCTGTCAGTGCCGTTTTCTGCATAACAGGTGCCTTATAGTCTTCTACGGTTTGTGCTATATAGCACAAGTTGTTCCCGCTCCATTTCTCCTATTTTCGGGCAGTTTTCACATCAGGTGCAGCATTTACCATGGCTGACAACAACAACACAGATGTGTTCAAGATGTTTGCTGCTGAGGACAGGTTGGATGGGGACAACTACCCTATGTGGGCTTATATGATGCAACACGTTCTTGTGTCAAAAGGTGTCTGGAACATTGTGCAGGGCATTGATGTACGTCCTGGTTCTGAAGATGTAGGCGATATTGAGGATGTTGCAGGTCTTGCTGCAAGGATTGCAGCTGTTAGAGTTGTTTTGCCTACAGCAGAACAAGCCCGTTGGGATGTTAAGGATGCGCAGGCTCATGCATTGATTGCGTTGTCTGTGAAGCGCACCATTATTCCTCACATCCGTTCAGCAAAATTTGCAAAACAGGCTTGGGATATTCTAGCAGGTCTTTATGCAAGCCGCAATGAGGCTAAAATTGCTTTGCTGCGTAAAGAGCTAGAGTCGAAGATTATGCATGAGGAAGATGATATGGACACTTTCCTTGCTAGTGTCAAGGATATCAATGAGCAACTCATTTCTGCAGGTGAAGTCATTTCTGACAGTTCCCTTGTGCAGACTGTTCTTGATGCCTTACCAGATTCCTACCAGACTTTTGCTAGTACTTGGAGACTGATGACCCAAGGAAATCCTGAAGTTGTCAAGTTTGATGCATTATGCACATTGCTGTTGCAAGAGTCACTTTCTAGAAAAAACAGGACTAGGCAGCGTGCAGTTGAACAGGCTTTTATTGCTTCTCAAAGAAAGGGTGGTAACAGTAATGAAGCCACTTCTTATGGTTCTGCTGGGAGTGGCAAAAATTTTGTTCCTAATGCTTCTGCTGGCAGCACTTCGTCTGGCAATTCTGGTGATAAGGGCAAAAAGAAGATGCGTTGCCATTATTGTAAAGCCAATGATCACTTAATCAAGTCGTGTCCTAAGTTGAAGGCCAAAGAGGCTAAGAAGAAAGAGGGTGGTTCCACTGCAAATGCTGGTTCCACTACAAATGCAGCCATTGTTGAGTCTTCTGTGAAAGGAGATTGTGATGCTGATGTTGATGCAGAATGGGCTTTTAGCGCAGAGTGCACTTACAATCCTGCTGTCCATGATGCATGCTTGTCAGTTGCTGCAGATTCACATGTGTGGTATTTCGACAGTGGTGCTACAAAGCACATTACCTCACATCGTGAATTGTTTACCTCTCTCGAGTCTGTCCCTCATGGGAATTCAGTCACTTGTGCCAACAACGCCTCTTATCCAGTTCAGGGAGTTGGAAAGATTGTGCTCACTGCTGCTAATGGCAGTTCCTTCACACTTGTTGATGCACTTTATGTACCTGGGATCAAGAAGAATCTCTTGTCTGTATCCGCACTTGCTAGACTTGGACTTGTAGTCAAATTTGTGGATGACAGATGTACAGTTCATGATCTCAGTTTTGGTGATGAAATTGTTGCATCTGGGCTTTTGTGCCGTGGGCTGTATAAGCTCACTTTGTATGACAAGTGTGGAAAAATTTTTGCAAATGCTGTTGTAGATTCAAGGGCTATTTCAGATGCAAAACTTTGGCATGCACGTTTTGGTCATCTGAATTTTGCCAGTTTGCTGCGTTTGCAAAAATCTGATATGGTTGCTTCTTTGCCGCCTCTTGAAGCACCTATCAAACATGTTTGTGAAGGCTGTATTCTGGGTAAAATGCAGCGTTCTAAGTTTCCAAAGGATGGTTCAGTTAGGGCCACATGCAGGTTGCAGCTTGTGCATAGTGACGTTTGTGGGCCCATGCAAACTCCGTCCTTGGGCAATTACCTGTACTTCGTGACTTTCATTGATGATTACTCCAGGCATGCGTGGGTATTTCCGCTTAAAGCGAAGTCCGAAGTTTTTATGTGCTTCAAACAATTTTTGGCTATGGCTGAAAATGTCTCAAAATGTACTATGGGCACCCTCCGTTCCGATCGAGGGGGGGAGTATATGTCTCATGAATTTAATGCATTTCTGGCTAGTCGTGGGGTAAAACACCAATGTACAGTGCCTTATACACCTCAGCAAAATGGTGTTGCTGAGAGGAAAAACAGGTCACTAACGGAAATGGCACGATGTATGGTCAAAAGTCAAGCTTTGCCGCATTCTTTTTGGCTTGAGGCCATCATGTGTGCCACTTATGTACTTAACAGGTGTCCTACGAAAGCTTTGCAGTCTATTACTCCATATGAAGCATGGCATGATAGAAAACCTTCTATTGAGCACATGCGTGTTTTTGGCTGTTTGGCATATGCTTTGGTGCCACAAGTGCAGCGCAGAAAATTGGATGATAAGGCTGTCAAATGTATTTTTGTTGGTTATAGTGCTGAAAGCAAAGGTTATAGGTTGTATCATCCGCAAACAAAACGTATTTTGGTTTCACGGGATGTAGTGTTTGTGGAAGATTCTGTTCAACCCTTGCTGTCATGTACTAGAGACAGTAATGTAAGCTCACAGGACATTTATGACACTTTGTTGCCTCTTTTCAGTGGTGGAAATACGAATGTAAGTTCCAATGAGGCAAATGTACAGCCTATGGGGTTTCTGAAAATGTTTTAGAACAGCCTATTACTGATGTAGATGTACATGATGTACTTGATGAGGAAAGGGCTGAAAATGAGCAGGCTAGAGGTATGCCAAAATGGCTGGTGCACACTTTGCGTGACAGTAAATTGGATGCACCTTTATCTAGTCGTACTCGTTCAGGCTCTCGCCATGCATCTTATGCATCAGATTGTTATGCTTTGGCTGTGTCTAGTTTACATGATGTTGAGGAGCCTCTGTCTTTTGATGAAGCACAGAATTCAGAAAATTGGATTGCTGCCATGAAATCAGAATATGATGCACTTATAGAGAATGACACATGGACTTTATGTGATTTGCCTCCTGGCAAAAAGGCCATTGGTACCAAGTGGGTTTACAAGTTGAAACGCAAGCCGGATGGTGAGATCGATCGCCATAAGGCTCGACTTGTTGCAAAGGGTTATGCACAACAAAAAGGCATAGATTATGAAGAGACTTTTGCTCCCACTTGTCGTATGACTACTGTGCGTTTTCTATGTGCATTGGCAGCTCATTTTGGTTGGGATGTACATCAATCAGACATTGTTACTGCTTTCTTGAATGGTGACATATTTGAGGAAGTTTATGTAACGCAGCCTCGCGGTTTTGTCATAAAAGGACAAGAGGACAAAGTGTGCAAATGTAAGAAGGCTTTGTATGGGTTGAAGCAATCTCCTCGTGCTTGGTATGAGAAAGCTGACACTCATTTGGTTAAACGAGGCTTTCGTAACAGTCCAACAGAAAGCACATTGTATGTAAAGCGTGAGGATGATGTATTTCTCATTGTGGTTCTTTATGTTGATGATTTGCTGATCACTGGACCAAATGAGAGACATATTGCTGAATTTAAGGCTGATTTGAATGCTACTTTCAAGATGAAAGATTTGGGGCTGTTGCATCATTACTTGGGTATACAGTTTAAGCAGTGTGATGGTGGTATTGCCTTGTGTCAGAAAAGTTACATAGAGACATTGCTATGTAAGTTTGGACTTGAG